>NW_017673533.1:54055-91831 GCF_001879085.1 Nicotiana attenuata
AGCTTAGCTTTGATTTTCCTTTTGGTGTAATAAGGAGGTCAGCAAGCAGTAGCAGCAACAACAGCAATGAAATCACAGCTCCTGGTAGTCCCAGCTATCAAACCTTCCAGAACTACACTGACCTGATCCTTTATAGCCAAGGATATGTAGGCAACCTTTGAAGCAGGGTTCGGTCAGACGGTTTTCAAAATGCTTCTCATGGAGTCTGAGCAGGCAAAAATCCTTCATGGTGCTCATTTATCTTTGCCCGAAAACCCTTCGTGTCTTCGAGCAAAGAGGGGCAGCTGTGAGCACGTGATTTTTGCCACGTTTGAATTACTCCTATAAATTCCTTAGAGTTAGGATCTTTTCTTTATTATTTGAATTAATTGCATGACTTTGTGACTTGTTTGCATTTTTGTGTGCATTTTAGTTGCCATAATTCATAAAAAAGTATAAAAATAGTGCACTTGCATTTATGATCCAATTTTTTTATTTTATATTTATATTACAAAATAAGAGAAAATAACAAAATAGCCGAAAATAACGAAATAGTCCCTTTGCTTCATTTTACTTTTATTTTTGATTTTTTCTTAAGTTTTCTTTTTGAATTAGGAATTGGTTAATTTTGGAAATTAATTAGTATAATTTTAGAGTCAATTTAGGTCTTTTATTTTAAACTTTGCATTTGAACAAAAACCTAAAAAAATGAAATGAGAAAAGAAGAGCAAAGTAAAGAAATAAAGAAAATTCAAATAAAAAAAAAATTAAAGGTCTTAATACATATCCATGTTTGGGCCAATTCTGATATTAGCCCAAATAAATCCCTCCAAGACCCATCAAACTCGGCCCAAAACCCGCATCAGTCCGGTTCCCCCCCTTTAAAAAATAGAACGACACCGTTTTGACTTTGTGAAATCTGAGCCGTCGAGGATACATGATCCAACGGCTCAGAAGCTAGGGTATACTAGGTATAAAAGTGTCGGACCATAGCCCCTACCCCCCAAGTCATCTCTTTCACTCCTACCCTCACTAGAGACGCCCCCACCGTCTACCGCCTTGGACCACCGCCGGAAATCGCCTCACGGTGGCGGCCGGTCACCAAACGACTCCAAAAATACACCATAACACCCCCTCGTCATCCTCAGCACAAATCCGACCTTTGTTTCCCCCAAATCACAGTCAAAGTGTTCGAATAATCCAAACCCTAGGCGTCGTCTCCGCCGCTCACGGCGGCACTAACCCCAAACCTTACCAAAAATACACCCTGAACTCCCCTTGTTCTCCTCTTTCTAAACCCCCAGACCCCGTCTCTCAAATCTTAGTCGAACTTCTCGAATATTAAATCGAAACTCCGGCCAAAACCCTAACTCCTATAAATGGCCCCAAAATTACACCCCGTACTCTCTTAACCTCCCTTTTTTCGAACCCCTAACTGATTCCTTTCGAATATCGCCGGAATTGCTCGAATTTTAAATCAAGGAAAGCGGCAGAACCCTAAAATTACATAGGTAAGTTTCCTTTGCTTGTTTATGTTATTTGAACTATTTCTTCTTCATGATTAGCCGATTTAGGTTTTGATTTTCATTTTTTGCTTATTAATCTGTCTATAATCAGTAATTGAACTTGTTCTTCTCTGTTTTTATTTGTTCATGTTATTTTGTTTTGAGTTCTAATTCTCTGATAGTCGATAATATGAATTTGTTCTTATTTTTGATCCCCTGTTGTTTTTTTTTTTTTTACCTTTTGTTTGCATGATTTAGTTGTACTTCATTCTAATTGTAGTTTCAGCTTTCATTTGTTTGTTTTAGTTGTTAGTTTACTGTTTTATTATGTAATTTAAGATTCATTTTGATTAGAATTAGTTTAGTTTAGAAATTTTCTCCTAGTTTAATCTCAGTTCTTTTTCGAAATTCTGATCAGTTTGAAAATAGGGGTTTGGGTTGTTGTTTGAGACCAGTAGGTCGTTTGAATTGGGTCACTTGGCCCAGACCTAGTTGGTGGACCTGGGTAAAATTCAGGGGTATTCAGGGTTAGTTTGGGTATTCCTACATAGAAACATTGCTCTAGTTGAAACTAGAACACCCTATAATCTTCTAGAATAGGGCCTTGATATAAATTTCAGTAGTTTTAGTGCAGTGACTTGAGAAACAAGTCAAAACTTTAGGAACTATTGAATAAAATCTGAAATAAAAGAGGGGGAAAAGGTGTGAGTGAGATCTAGAAGCTTCCTCCCCCTCTTCTGCCTATAAAAGGCAGCTTATCTGCTTTCTTTTCCAAGTTTAGACCCTCTGAAAATCCCCAAAAAACATTCCAGCTTTTAATCTTCCACCCTCAAATTCCATTCTGAAGTTCTGATTTCAAATTTGAACTTCAAAATTTAAGAAAGTTCAAAATCTGCATTCCTATAGTTCAAGTCTTCTTTTAGATCTTAATTCCTGTCCAAAAAATCCAAAAACATACAAAAATACAGCCCAAAAAAAAAGGTACTGTTCGTTGAAGCTTCCTTGTGATACTTTCACAAATCCAAATCTCAGTTAGAATTTTGCTCATTTGAGGTCCACAAAGGCCTGAATTATCCTGTTTTGCAATAATTGAAGTTTTTTTTTAAAACTTCTGGAGTCATTTTCAAGTCGAAATCTGGCCTATTCAGTAGGATTTTGGTCGTTTACTAGTTATTAACCGCTGGAGATTGTTTGATATTGTTTCTGGGACCTGAGCTTGGAGTTGACCTGATAATTCACTGCTGAATTGTTTTGCTGTTCTGCCCTGTTTAAGCTAATTCCTCACCTCTACTTTATTTCAATTCCAGGTATTCTTCAATCTCAAGAGATATGTGAAGAACTAAATCATTGGTTGTAATCAAACTATTGAAGAAATGACACATTTTTTGCATATTTTTTTTGATTATTTCCTTGTATACATATTGGATTGAGTGTTAGATTATACAGCAGCACTATTTGGAATGTAAATAATCTGAACATTTCATCATTTGTACTTAATTGGACTATTAAACTCTAGGTTGATTGCATGCTGTTTCATTAGTTTGGTTTAATATAGATTAATTTTGGTAGTGGTTCAATGCTGCTGGAGTTGAAGTATTCATAGCCTGTGTTAGAGTAAGTCACACATGGAGAGTTGTGTTTCATTTGATAAAGATTAGATTGGTTGTAATAGCTTGATAGAAAATGAAAAACGCAAGCCTATGTATTCCATGTTATTGCTAAGACTACCTGGAGATTAGAGATCGTGAATTCTTAGATGCATTAAGTATTAATATGTGACTCTCAAATAAATAATGGTGTTACACATAAATAAAAGAGAACACGAAATAGTCAATCTATAAATAATAACTATTGCATGCTCTAGCTGATGATTTCTGGAATTGTTTAAGCATTGTTATATTCAGCACATTGGGCTACGTAAGTGAAACAAGTAAGAAGGCAAGTCAAGGCAGGCCCAAGTCGTTGGGTGTACCTTAATGGCTAGACTATTGGGCCTGATTTTCTTCAGTTTGAGCCCAAGTGCAAAACTCACATCTCAGATCAAGACCTATGGACCTGCAATACGGTAGATTCACGGGCTGAATCTTAGGCCCAATGCTAGACGACTTTTTAAAAATCACATTAGGAATATGGGGGATTAATTCGCAATATAAATTTAGGTTTTCGAGTTTAGTAGCGGGTTCAAATTAAGAGGATCCCTCTTGTTTGAATTCGGACCTGAACTCGAAGCCCGAATTTATAAATGCAAATTAATTAGGCCCTTTTAGATACGGGTGTGCATTTCATGCAACTCAAATCCAAATCCCAAAACGTTGAATAAGAATATGTCGAGGATCCGGGTGCATTTCATGTGACGTGATCCAAAAACACGTTCTTAAACGACGTTCACTTTCCTAAAAATCAACTAAAGGCGGTAAATAATCTAAAAATTGCACTATAAGATGACATGTATTAAAATCAGATTGTTAGCCAATTATAATAATTTAAGCGACCGTGCTAGAACCACGGGATCTGGGGGTGCCTAACACCTTCCCTCGGGTCAACAGAATTCCTTATTCAGAATTTCTGGTTCGCAGACTCCAATTGGGAAGTCGAAATTTTCCTCGATTTGGGATTCAAGTTAAACCGGTGACTTGGGACACCAAAAGCCAATCCTATCCCAAGTGGCGACTCTAAATAAATAAATAATCCCATTTCGAATACTGTCACTTTAAATGGAAAAACTCTCTTTATACATTATCCTTCGGGGTAGGTGTGTAAAAAAGGAAGTGTGACACCTAGGAGATCAAGTGCGGCCGCATCCATTATTATGCTCTCCGCAAGATTTAAGATTCAAAGAGCTGGAAAGTAAAGGAGTGCGGACCACATCACTCTTGTGCGGCCCCATAATCCTAAGTGCAGTCGCACCAACTTCTATGCGAACCGCAGAAGCNAGGTTAATTTCATTTTGATTCTTGCCAATTCTGTTCTGATCCTGATTATGTGTTTCTAATTTGTTCCAATTTCTGATTTGAGTTGTGATTATTAGTTTAATTCTCTGTTTGTTTTGATAAGTCCTTAATCAATTTTTGTTTAGGCTTTGTTCGTAATTAGTATTTTTTTAGTTCAGTACTTAGTTTTAATTAGTTTGTTAGGTTTAGTCCAAGTTGATTTGGTTATAGCTGAATTAGAGATATTTGGTTTGACTATAGTTAAATTTTAACTAGGATAAAAGAGGGGCTGAGGTTTTAGTTAGGACAATTCAGTAATTTTAGAATAACGTAAGGGTAGTATAGGTATTCCTACATAGAAAATATTGCTCTAGTTGAAACTAGAACACCCTATAATCTTCTAGAATAGGGCCTTGATGTAAATTTCAGTAGTTTTAGTGTAGTGACTTGAGAAACAAGTCAAAACTTTAGGGACTATTGAATAAAATCTGAAATAAAAGAGGGGAAAAAGGTGTGAGTGAGATCTAGAAGCTTCCTCCCCCTCTTCTGCCTATAAAAGGCAGCTTATCTGCCTTCTTTTCCAAGTTTAGACCCTCTGAAAATCCCCAAAAATATTCCAGCTTTTAATCTTCCACCCTCAAATTCCATTCTGAAGTTCTGATTTCAAATTTGAACTTCAAAATTTAAGAAAGTTCAAAATCTGCATTCCTATAGTTCAAGTCTTCTTTTAGATCTTAATTCCTGCCCAAAAAATCCAAAAACATACAAAAATACAGCAAAAAAAAAAACAAAACAAAAAAAGGTACTGTTCGTTGAAGCTTCCTTGTGATACTTTCACAAATCCAAATCTCAGTTAGAATTTTGATCATTTGAGGTCCACAATGGCCTGAATTATCCTGTTTTGCAATAATTGAAGTTTTTTTTAAAACTTCTGGAGTCATTTTCAAGTCGAAATCTGGCCTATTCAGTAGGATTTTGGTCGTTTACTAGTTATTAACCGCTGGAGATTGTTTGACATTGTTTCTGGGACCTGAGCTTGGTGTTGACCTGATAATTCACTGCTGAATTATTTTGTTGTTCTGCCCTGTTTAAGATGATTCCTCACCTCTACTTTATTTCAATTCCAGGTATTCTTCAATCTCAAGAGATATGTGAAGAACTAAATCATTGGTTGTAATCAAACTATTGAAGAAATGACACATTGCTTTGCATATTTTTTGATTATTTCCTTGTATACATATTGGATTGAGTGTTAGATTATACAGCAACACTATTTGGAATGTAAATAATCTGAACATTTCATCATTTGTACTTAATTGGACTATTAAACTCTAGGTTGATTGCGTGCTGTTTCGTTAGTTTGGTTTAATATAGATTAATTTTGGTAGTGGTTCAATGCTGTTGGAGTTGAAGTATTCATAGCCTGTGTTAGAGTAAGTCACACATGAAGAGTTGTGTTTCATTTGATGAAGATTAGATTGGTTGTAATAGCTTGATAGAAAATGAAAAACACAAGCCAATGTATTCCATGTTATTGCTAAGACTACCTGGAGATTAGAGATCGTGAATTCTTAGATGCATTAAGTATTAATATGTGACTCTCAAATAAATAATGATGTTACACATAAATAAAAGAGAACACGAAATAGTCAATCTATAAATAATAACTATTGCATGCTCTAGCTGATGATTTCTGGAATTGTTTAAGCATTGTTATATTAAGGACATTGGGCTACGTAAGTGAAACAAGTAAGAAGGCAAGTCAAGGCGCGCCCAAGTCGTTGGGTGTACCTTAATGGCTAGACTATTGGGCCTGATTTTCTTCAGTTTGAGCCCAAGTGCAAAACTCACATCTCAGATCAAGACCTATGGACCTGCAATACGGTAGATTCACGGGCTGAATCTTAGGCCCAATGCTAGACGACTTTTTAAAAATCACATTAGGAATATGGGGGATTAATTCGCAATATAAATTTAGATTTTCGAGTTAGGTAGCAGGTTCAAATTAAGAGGATCCTCCCTCTTGTTTGAATTCGGACCTGAACTCGAAGCCTGAATTTATAAATGCAAATTAATTAGGCCCTTTTAGAGACAAACAATAAATAGAATATTGTAGTTTGCTTTAGGCTGGCCTTTAAATAAGAAGTAAGATGAGCCTCGCCAAACAAAAATGCATAAGCTGCGGGGCCCTCATTGAATGCTTAACTAAGATACTTAGAATTCGGGGCGTGCCGTTTAGCGCATTTCACGGCCTCCCGCAAAGATAATAACTCGTTAGCCGCTTTAGGCGCGCTTTTAATAATTTTACCTTCCTAAATACGGGTGTGCATTTCATGCAACTCAAATCCAAATCCCAAAACGTTGGATAAGAATATGTCGAGGATCCGGGTGTATTTCATGTGACGTGATCCAAAAACACGTTCTTAAACGACGTTCACTTTCCTAAAAATCAACTAAAGGCGGTAAATAATCTTAAAATTGCACTATAAGATAACATGTATTAAAATCAGATTGTTAGCCAATTATAATAATTTAAGCGACCGTGCTAGAACCACGGGATCCGGGAGGTGCTTAACACCTTCCCTCGGGTCAACAGAATTCCTTATTCAGAATTTCTGGTTCGCAGACTCCAACAGGGAAGTCGAAATTTTCCTCGATTTGGGATTCAATTTAAACCGGTGACTTGGGACACCAAAAGCCAATCCTATCCCAAGTGGCAACTCTGAAAAATAAATAAATAATCCCATTTCGAATAATGTCACTTTAAATGGAAAAACTCCCTTATACATTATCCTTCGGGGTAGGTGTGTAAAAATGAGGTGTGACAATGTCAAAAGTGCCAATTATGCTACAATTGAAATGGGAATTGGGATATTAAAATTCAATGTATTCATTTTGTAGATATCTTGTAGATAAATTGTAGATTATTTGTATTCTGATTGTAGATGCATTCTTTTCTGTTTTCACAAATCCAAAACGACTAAAGCTTCTACAAAATCTTCTGCATAAAACAGTCTACACTTTATCTACAATTTTTTTAATTTTTCTACAATTTATCTACAATTTTTGGAAATATGTCTTCTTCTTCGAGTTTCAATCGACTGTGTTATCCAGTAACCTTCAGCCACTGCCCAAAAAAAAAAAGAGGTCAATGAAAATAACGATACATTGATGTTTTGTACGTGTAAATAGAGAATTGGTAAATAAGAACTAATCTGAAGATACGGTCGCTAAGTTAAGATTTTTGGGGAAGTAAACGAGAACTAATCTGAAGATTATTGATGCTACTGTCCATCTCCAAAAGGGGGGGGGGGGGAGTTGGGGGAGAGACGGGTAAAGATAAATGTGGGAGATACGGTCCTAAATTAGCGCCTAATATAAATGCACCCTTAATTATATCCCTAATTTGAATTATGGTATATAAATGGTAATTTGGTATGCTGAAATGTAATTAACACAAACCTTAAACATTGAGGGTAATAAAGTTTCATATATGGTATAGGAAGGTAAAAATCCCTACTTTTATTGCGTCCTTTAATGTTTTGGTACAGTAGTATAGTCGCAGATAGTTGTAGCAGTATTCTAGAGAAATCATATGCTCTGTTGGTATACATATATACCATATTGGAATCACATGGTACTAGAAGTCTTTTTTGCTACTTATGCTTTTGTTGCATTTTTCAATATTTTATTATCATTTTTATTCTAACTAGTATATATGGAGATTTGGTTGCCATATATTATGTTTTCTTGCTCTATAACAGGTTGTGTTACTGCTAATGGTAGAGTGTGTACTGATATTTATAGGGAAGGAGATCAAGGTTTGCATGGCAATCATGTGTTGATTCTTAGAATCTGATTATGTAATTTATGGTGCTCAGCAGCAGTCAATGTGATATTCAGTGAATTAGATCAAGTGACAACTGATATTATTTCAGTTTAATAATTGCATTTAAAAAATGAGAAAGAAAAAAAAAGGTATATTGTACTAGTTATATTAAAAAAAGGTGAACAAATATTTATTATATCAATTATTTTTTCTTATTGTATAAAAAAAGAATAATAAAAAATAGTGAAAACGGTAAAGAAAATTAGATTATGAAGAGAAAAAGAATATAAGAAAAAAAGAAGTTAAATTAAATTAGAAAAGGAAAAAAGAAAAAAATAAGAAGAAAACAAGAAAAAAGAAAAGGAGAAAAGAAAAAAAGAAGAAGAAAAGAAGCATAGAAATAAAAAAGAATTGGAGAATAAAGAAAAAATTCCCCACAAAAACTACTATGGGTATGAAATGTAATTAGTTTATGGGTAGAAAATAAATGGGTAAACAAGGGTAAATAGTTTTATTTTTGTGGGTAACTGTGTCATTCTCTCATAAAAAAGCTTTCTCATCTCAAATTTAAATTAGTTTTTACCCTTTTTCTCTATGATAAAAAATCCGAATTTTTATTTTTTTTCTCTATTCATTATTTATTTTTGATATTATATTATTCAATTCCTAATATTATTACACTGTCATGTGGATTTTTATTAGCTTGTTTGAATTTAATATCTATTTCTACCACACTCATTCTAATATAATATAGATAAAAATTAAATAACTTTCTCATCTCAAACTCAAATAATTTTTATCATTCTATTTTCTAATTGGACCGTATTTTCAAAATTTATGTTATGCTTCCAAACATAAACTAACAACACTAAATTCAAATATTAATCATACAAAAATATTTTCTTAATTGTTTGAACACATTATATCTAAACGTTGTAATATTTTACGTATAAAATATTTGTTTGCCCGATTTATCAATATTAATATGACTTTATTATTCTTGTTATTAAATAGTTTTTCCTGATTATTTAATTTTTTTTCTTAACTTATAAATAATTTGTATACTTTATGTAAGATCTTATTATGCTGCTTGAATTTATTTAATTATAAACTCAATAAATCTTTAACACCTTAAGTAAATTTTAGTTTTATTTTATATTTTAACTTACTCCAAAATATAAATAGTCATAGGTTATCTAATTTATGTACTTTTATTTTTTTATTCTAATTTTTAATTAATTTTTTACCTCCATATTTCTAGCTAACATAGAAGAAAATCTATGTCTGGATCAATATATAGATATAAATATAGATACAGATATAGATATAGATACAAATATAAATATAGATATAGACATATAATATAAATTAGATTTGTCTAAGATCTATTTAGATTATGTATAAGATTCATTAAACTCTTTCATTAATTATGTTTCCATTTATAATTTTTAATTATTAATGTTGTCCCAAAATTGCCAAGTGGCTTTATTTTAGCTTGCCACTTGGCTTAACCACAATGCATACTACTCTCCTTTTAATATAATATAGATTATTCCTAATAAATCACTATAGCATTCAATTAATATAAACTCAATAATCAAGTTAAGTTGGCTATATTTAACACGAATTAGAACCAAAGAGCGGTAAAAATACGAGTAAATTAATATCGAAACATATGAAAATATGCCAAACATCACCATCCCACGCTTAAATCTTTGTTTGTCCTCGAATAAAACACAATTATAATAGACGGAAACAAAATTAAGCTCCTACCGTACAAAGCACACTATACCTAGGACCATGGTCGATAGCAACAACTAAGCTCTAGCATATGCATTCAACACACACTTCCCTTAAATTATGCCAATATTCACAACAAAGACAACATGCTCATAGCAATCCTAGCCTCAAAAGATGACTCACTGTCACAATGCACTCATGGCTTGAATACTCAACATCGAAAAGAAGTCTAATAACGTAACCTATCCATCGTGAAATCATGTGCCCTCTCAACAAAACCAAGGAGAGTAAGTAGAATTCACACATTCGAATCTCATGATCAAATTATCACGACCCGAAATCCAATCATGGAACCGTGATGACGCCTGACATCCATTTGCTAGCCAAGCCAACTTTAGCTAATTACTTAACCATTTTTAGCAATTTAAAAGCAAATCATTAATAATAGGAAACGTTATTAGACNCCAAGACCCGCAGAAGCGAGAATACCTTCAGATATATGCAAACTCCCAAAACTCTCCGTTTAACCACCCGAACTCACCCCGAGCCCCCGGGACCTCAATCAAAAGCACAAACATGGTCCAATACCCTATTCAAACTTGTTCCAATCCTAAAAACGCATCCAACAACACAAAAATCCTCAATTCTCATCAATTTCAAGCCTAAGTTTTTTCAGATTCTTCCGAAACTCGCATTCGATCAAAAACCCAACCAAATCACCTCCGAATCATCTGAAATTTTGCACACACATTCAAAATCACCTAACTAAGCTACTGCAACTCTCGAAATTCCATTCCGACCCCCGGATCAAAATCTCACCTACCAACCGGAATTCGCCAAAATCCTAACTTCGCCAATTCAAGCCTAATTCTACACCGGACCTCCAAAATCACTTCCGATCACTCTGTTAAGTCACAAATCATCCCCCGAAGCTAACCGAATCACCGGAAATCACATCCGAGCCCTCTAACTCAATAGTCAACATCCGGTTGACTTTTCCAAAACAGGCCTTCCTTAAAGAGACCAAGTGTCTCATTTTCTACCAAAACCAATCCAAATCAACTCTAACACACCAGATACTGATAACGAAACGTGAAGAAGCATAAAACGGGGAAAACGGAGCAGTAACACATGAGACGACGGGTCGGGTCGTCACAAATAGTATAGCAAAAATCTAGAGTAAGTCAAGTTTGAACTTTTCTACAAGTCACAATAGCAACGGTACTCGATGCTATTCTCTGAGTGTCCAATATATCAGCTTCAAAAACAGAGGTTTAAGATTATATATATATATATATATATATATATATATATATATATATATATATATATATATATATATATATATATATATATATATATATATATCAAATTTATTAAACTAAGATCTATTAAGATTATGTATTAGATTTATTAAACCATTTCCATTAAATATATTTCCATTTATAATTCAAATTTTTAATGTTGTCTTAAAATTGTCAAGTGGCTTCATTTTAGCTTGCCACTTAGCTTAACCACATGCTTCACTACTCTCCTTTTAATATAATATAGATATAGATATTAGGTCTCCAAAGTAAATCGTGAAAGGAATATGAGTCATGAATGAGTTGGCAAGAAACCTAAGAAACAAAGTTGAACAAAACTAATTAAGCTAATGGATTATTTTCATGTTTAGAGGTACACATTTTGGTATATGTATCTTAAATTTAAAGTATACTACTAATTATTTTGGGAATCAAATTCCTAAAATAATTANATCAAATTCCTAACTTTCAACATTTGATCATGAATAATAGTCCTACTCAACTAAGAATCCAACACTCCATATTAGTTCATCAAGGTAATATGTGGCTTGTGTTGTAAGGTAAATTTACAAAAATTTAACTGATTTCAAGAGTCATAAATATTAGGAAAATTAATATCAAGATAGTTATGTTATATAGTTCAAACAAGAAAACGTTTATATAAGATAAATTTTTAATTGATTTAAAAGTCCTAAATATTAGGACTTCCTACATATTTCAAATTAAGAAAAATCTAATAAAATTTTATATTTAATTTCAAAATCCTAAGTATTAGAAAAGTAATTAAATGATAATTTTATCCAACATAAAATCTTTTTTAATGGGTAAAAAAATTGATGTTGTAAAGGCAAAAGTTTTATTCATGAATGTTTACACCACATGAAATATTTATAGTTTAAATTATATATTGTATTAAAAATTTATTATCTTTACATATAAAATTAACAATAGTAGTTGGGGATACATATGCGTGGCACGTGAAATAAAGACTAATTTATTTAAATGTATATTTTTAAGAACATATTAAGACTGGTATATTTTAAAGAAAAAAATAATAAACTTTGTGGAGAAAAAATATGGACCTCATATAAAGGATGAGCATTTGAAAGGTGTGGACTTCACTTTACTAATGCCTTTCACCGAACTTAAGGGCCAATATTCAGATATTTCCTGCTAAATTCATCAAATATTTCAATTAACAAAGAATCTGTCAGTATCCAATAACTACTTTGCAATTGGATAAACTTATTTTCTTTTTATTATTTCACATTAAATAAGCTAATAAATCTGTGACTTTCTCCAGCGAGTCTTTACACAAAAAACTGCATGGGTGGGCAGTTGCAATTGAATCCTTGTTCTTCATCTTCAGTTGCTAGTACTTTCCATAATGGGGCACATAATTTTTGCAGAAAGTTTAATATTTTACCATTTAAAGCCCATTCCCTTGAATCTTCAGTTGCTAGTACTTTTCAAAATGGAATTTACTCAAGAATCCAACCAAGAAAACATTTTGAGATCATGTCATCAAATGGGTTTCATCTGAATGCTGTGTCTTTCCTGGATGGTGAGTTTGATCTTCATTTAAAAATGCAGTCTTTAACTTTTACTATTTTATTTTATAGCTCAATTTATCTTCTTCCAAGTGTTTGATGTATTGCTTATCATATATTTAGTTGTGTAATTTGGTTAACTCTGACTTTGTAGTTTTACTTACTTTTAGTACTTACCTTGCTCTGTACCCATATCTGAAATTCTTTTCTTGATATTCTGGTAAAGGATTTTGTTTATGTTTGCTTAACTCTTTAAGTTTAAAAGTGCAGCTTGTGTTGGAATAGAAGACAGTTCCAGTTTAATACAAAATTAGTGGGTGTTAAAACCAATTTATGTACTGTACTAAAGTATCCCAAAAGCTTAACTTCCTCAATAATTGAGTTGGACTAAAGAGAGAAAAAAAAAAGAAAAAGAAACAACCATTTAACCTATTAGATATATGGTGTTGTAGAACTTTAGAAAATTTCCTTTCTTTTCACTTAGTAGTTTCTGCTCTTTGCATTGACAAACCATAGATGGAATTGTAGTTAAATTAAAACATCTTATTTAAGGTTTACAAAACCTCTTGTAGGCTTTCTTTTTTTGCTTTTCGATTGTAGAATAAAATGGATGATCTTGAAATTCTAGTTCTTGATGATAGCTCACCTTCATCCATGAACTGCGGTTTGTTCTTTGCATAATCATTTTCTGCTTGTATTTCCGTTAGTTAATTTAAATACTAAATCTCTGACATGTATGCATATAGGTTCGGCTTCAAAATCTATGCCAGAACAAGTGGCTTTGACAGAGTTAGAAAATGCAGCGACCACGGTCAGCATAACTGTTATTGGAGCTTCAGGTGACCTAGCCAAGAAGAAGATTTTTCCAGCTTTATTTGCTCTTTTCTATGAAGATTGTTTGCCTGAGGTTAAATTTCGTATCTCCAACTATATATTGTTATCTACTAATCACACACAAAAATAAAATGGAGCTTAGATTAATTTGTAGAGCCATCATAAGTAGCTCATGATGTGTCTTTGCTTGTATGTTTCAGAATTTTATGGTTTTTGGTTATTCACGAACAAAAATGAGTGATGAAGAGCTGAGAAACATGATCAGTAAGACCTTAACTTGTAGAATTGATCAGAGGTATGTCATTATGTCAAGTCACTTTAACATGCGAATATTTGTGGTGTTTATGGTTTTGGAGCTGATGGAATCCATGTCATTGAGGGTTTGCAGAGAGAATTGCGAGGCTAAAATGGACCACTTTCTGGAAAGATGCTTTTACCATTCGGGTCAGTACAATTCTGAGGATGATTTTGCAGAACTGGATTACAAATTAAAGGAAAAGGAGGTAATTCATGTGGTTGTACTTATCGGTGTTGCAGTCTGTTTTTGCACGTCTAGAAAGAAACTATAACAGTAAACTGAATGCCATCTTTACATCTTATCCATATAAGTAACCAATCATCTTAATTAGTTTAATGTTTTTCTACTACTAAGATTTTAATTCTTGACAAGTCTCTACATCTTTTAAGTATTATCTATGTAAGATACATTGTCCATTAATTTGTGTGGCCACTGAATATCACCAACTATGACCCTTAAAGGCAACATCCTGTTGCTGCAAGAAGTAAGATACAGACTTTCCGGATAAGAAAAGGAACATAATATAGACAAGATATGAAATTAGTGGTTTATTTGGTGTTTAAAATATTTTTGGCAAGATATTCGGAATGATTTACTCGGTGCCTTGAAGTTTGAGGTAAGAAGTCCTTCAGGTAAAAATGGAGCTAGACATCATTGACTGCAGATACTATGGCCTAAGCACGTTTAAGTTTTGTTTTGACATTGTGTGTCAGTGTAAAGTGATTATATGAAGGATTCATAATAGTTTGATGCTTGTCTAAGTTGGAGATGCTAGATGACTGGACCAAGTGAAAGTTTCATTTGGTGCAAGAGTTGATGCACTCTCCGGATGGAAAAACTTCTCCTGAGAAATTCACGCCCCCCTTGAGTCTATAAGAATAGCAGAATTTCACTTTAAAAAACTACCTTTTGTCCTTGAGAATTTGCTGGGTATAGCGGGAAAGAGATTGACAATATAGTTATATATCACATAAGAAGGGTACTCTCGATATTTTTTTGGGGAATTTCCTTCCTGATCTTTTTTTTCAACTTTGGAGAAATCTGAACTCTGAACTATGGGGAAATCTGTAAAAGGTCTGACTCGAAGAAAGATGTGTATATGTACATATGTACAAAATAAAAAACTAAAACCTTAGTTTCCTTGGTTGACTGATTCTAATTTGATCAACCCCTACAATAAATTTAAGTCGAAGAATCAAAGAATCACCCAAAACGAGACCCGTATTATTATTTCCATCTAAGCAGTGACAAGAGAGTTAAAGGGGAACTTCCACAACTTCTGTTAGTTCAACATGCTAATCAATATTAGTTAAAGTACAGAGATTTCATTTGCAAAGTTGTCTCTGCACGTGCATGTTGACATAAATGCTTTATATAATCTTGATGCTTTGTTCAGATTATGGAAAATGAATACCGCATCTTCCTTCAAAGAATTTACTCCATGGATGAGAGATAGTGGACTTACTTTTATGGACTGTTTGCTCATTTTCTTTCCCTTTGACGTGAGATAATAAGAATCTTCTCATTTTATTTACTGTCGTGATGATGTACTTAGAATTCTTTGCTCACAGCTTTTGCACATTACATGTACACGCACTTCTGTTGAAGCATATACTGGAATGTGAAAGAGCTGGTTCTGTGATAGACTTTATACTTTATTCAGGACTGCAAATCCTCAAAATTTGGCAGGATTAATGTTTATGTCTAGTTATAGTCTTGTGCTCAGTTACGTTTCGTAACTGCTGTGATTATGCTTTCCTTGAGCCAAGGGTCTATTGGAAACAACCTCTCTACCTTCACAAGGTAGGGGTAAGGTCTGCCTACGTACTACCCTCCCCAAACCCCACTTGTGGGTTTACACTGGGTATGTTATTGTTGTTGCTCAGTTACCTGGATGAAATGAGAGGCCCAAAAAAAAAATATAGATGTTATCCTTATTGTATCCTGGGGTTCGAATGGCAAAAATTAGTCTTCGCTTGATGCAGCATTACTGCATTTTAATGTTCTTTACTTCGGAATCATGAATGATACAAAGCTGATTGTGAGTGCTGCATTTTAGGGTTGTAGGGTTTCTAATAGGTTGTTTTACTTATCAATACCTCCAAATATATTCGTGGATGTGGTGAGATGTGCAAGTCTTAGAGCTTCTTCAACAAGTGGGTGGACAAGGGTCATTGTTGAGAAACCGTTTGGTCGTGACTTAGAATCATCTAGCGAGCTGACCAGATGCCTAAAGAAGTACCTAACTGAGGAGCAAATATTCCGGTAAGATTTGCATTTTCTTTGTGGATGTAACGTGGATTGGAGTTTGATTATGTTGGTTTTCTATCAGAATTGACCATTACTTGGGAAAGGAACTTGTTGAGAATCTCTCAGTTCTTCGTTTCTCGAATCTCGTCTTTGAGCCTCTGTGGTCCAGAAACTACATCCGCAATGTCCAATTCATATTTTCGGAGGATTTTGGTACCGAGGGACGAGGAGGGTGAGGTTCATTACTCTGCTACAGCTACTTAAAAAATACTGTATTCTGTTGGAGTTGGATCTCTAACTTATTGCTCTTTTGGCTCAGGTACTTTGACAATTACGGCATCATCCGAGATATAATGCAAAATCATCTCCTCCAAATATTAGCATTGTTTGCTATGGAAACACCTGTCAGCATGGATGCCGAGGACATCAGAAATGAAAAGGTATCCAGATGTTTGCCACAAACCATTCTCATAATCCTGCATTACACAAAACGGAGATCCTCCAAATGACTATAAATAGAGAGAATACAATTTTCAAGTTCATTTAATAAACATGTCCACAACTAGATCTGACTGTTTTGGTGGTTCAGGTTAAAGTTTTAAGGTCAATGAGGCCATTGCAGCTTGAAGATGTGGTACTTGGCCAGTATAAAGGTCATAGCAAGGGTGGTAAGTTATATCCAGCTTATACAGACGATCCAACTGTGCCAAACGGTAGTGTCACTCCAACGTTTTCTGCTGCTGCACTCTTTATTAATAATGCACGCTGGGACGGGGTTCCTTTCCTCATGAAAGCTGGAAAAGCTCTCCATACTAGGAGGTTGGTGGATTTTCCTTTTCTCCATAATGATATTTTCAGCTATATATACAAAATGATCCAAAATCTTGTAACATTGAAAATGCAGGGCGGAGATCAGGGTACAGTTCAGACATGTTCCTGGAAATTTGTACAAAAAGAACTTTGGAACTGATCTAGATAAGGCCACAAATGAGCTAGTTCTGCGCTTACAACCTGATGAAGCCATATATTTGAAAATCAACAACAAGGTTCCTGGTCTTGGAATGAGACTTGACCGGAGTGACCTTAATCTTCTTTACAAAGCAAAGTAAGAGAATACTGTTCGACTATAAGTTATTAAAACGTTATAACTGCTTAAATTTTCTTGCACTTCACCATTTCCTGTTTGTTCTGTGAATATATGCTATAATGATTTCAGGGATCGATGAAATACATCTGATATAGAACCAGGATATACTTTGCAGCAGATTATTTAATATAGAGCCAGGATTATAATTTGCAACAGATTTCTCAATGTTCTTTATTTCTGATGAATAACTTACAATGCTGATTATTTTGAGATTACATGAGGCAGACATTGTTGACTTCAAAATCTTACTCCATATTTTGGGTCGTTTGTGAAGGTATCGAGGTGAAATACCAGATGCATATGAGCGGCTTCTGTTAGATGCAATAGAAGGAGAGCGAAGATTGTTCATTAGAAGTGATGAGCTGGATGCTGCATGGGCTCTATTTACACCATTGCTGAAGGAACTAGAAGAGAAGAAGATCGCGCCAGAGCTTTATCCGTATGGCAGTAGGGGTCCAGTAGGAGCACATTATCTAGCTGCAAAGCACAACGTTCGTTGGGGAGATCTGTCTGGTGATGATTGATTGTATCCGTACACATCTTCTCCCCAAAATTGGAGCGATGAACTTTCAAAAATATTGACTATAAATGTATGAATATTGAGGAGCATGGCTAGAAGAAATAATCTTTCTTTCTATTGGGAATAAACCCCCCACAGAAATAATATTCACGGTAATAACAGCGGAACAATAATGTAATACCGAGATATAGTAATCAACAAGAATAAAAAAGAACAACAAGGACACATATTTTTAACATGGAAAGCCCTTCTGGATAAGGGAAAAAACCACGAGCCTGAGAGGAGCAAAGTAATCCACTATAATGAGGAATTTTACACCCAGTAGTCCTGAATAAAATATTCTAGGGACCACTATACACTCAAAAGAAATAACCCTCTTTTAAGATTCCACCTCACTATAATATCGCTCACACTCTCTATTTTTCCTTACAGACTACACCACCTATGAATACCTCACACTGCTCTCTAACTCTCAGATATATTTTCTTCTGAGATTGGTGTGATAAAATGAGAAGCTAAAGGCTTATATTTATGGAAGGAATGGCCACCCAATTCAGCCAATCAGAAGGCTTGTTACGTTGCAAATTGCTGCTGCAAGTTTTTTATTTTTTTATTTTTTGAGTTAAAATTGTATTCTATTGATACTCAAAATTTTGTACAATTGAGTCCGAGGAGCAGCTTTGACAGGCTATTCCCACTTACATCACACTCTGCTATTTAACACTTTGTTCCTATCTATCCTATATTACTTCACAATACAGACACTTGTTTAGCCAACTACCTCAAAGTTTCTACTCTTAGTTTCATCTTGGAATCCAATCCAGCTGCTACAATGCTTCCTTCCATTTGCCTATGCTCTTCCCTCTGATATGTATGTGTAGCACTATCTCTCTGCATAGTTGAAGCTCATCAAACTTAGCTTTATCAAATCTGATTCTGTTTTTCTCCCTCCAAATCAGTGCACAGTTATGGCAAAAACACAGCTGGTTATAGCATTTGAACCTCCTATGCTCTTAGCTTGCTTGCATGCCCATTTCAACTCTGCTTCCCAACCTCCTCCAATGTTCCTCTTATATCCTAGCCATAAGCATAGTCTAGACCACAATTTCTTTGTGTTTGTGCACTCAAAGAACAAGTGGCTAAAGGATTCTAGACTATGTCCACAGAATGCACAAGCTGCAGGAACTTGAATGCCAATCTTCAATAATCTTTCCACTGTAGCTAACCTCTGCTGTGCTGCAAGCCAAAGGGTGAATCTATATCTCAGATGTATATTTGTGTGCAGCATCAAACTCTTCCATTCAACTCTGGGGTAATCTGGTATCAGCTTCAAGTACATCTGCTTAATCTGAAATTTTGCATTCTTGCACATTGTCTGCAGCCTGCTGTGTATGTTTCCTTGGAGTTGTTGATGCTCCATGATCAAATTTCTACTGTCTAGTATCTTTCTCACCAGCCAAGATGCTGTCTTAGGGGTAGCCATTGTTTCCAAGTTCCCGTTCTTTATATAGAAGTTGTGTACCCACCTTATCCATAAGCAGCCCTTCTTCCTTGTTATGTCCCATAGATATTTTATAATTGCTGCTTTGTTCCATATTTTTATGTATAGTATATTGAGTCCTCCAGCAACTATTGGTCTGCACACTTTTTCCCAAGCTACTAGTGCCTTCTTTGAGATAGTCGCAGTACCAGTCCATAGGAATGTTCTGCATATTGCTTCAATTGCTTTCATCACCTTCTTTGGAAGAACAAATATCTGCGCCCAATAGGTTTGAATGCCAAATATAACAGCCTTTATCAGTTGACACCTACCAGCATAAGATAGAAGTTTTGCTGACCAGCATGTGATTCTTGCTGTTATCTTCTCAATAAGAGGTAAATATTAATAGACTGCTAACTTCTTAGAATCTAAAGGAAACCCCAAGTATTTGAATGGAAGCTTTCCTTCAGTGAAACCAATGTTGCAAGGATTTCCTATTTTTTAACTTGAGAAATTCCAGCCATATATATAACACTTTTGTTGACATTTGCCTGTAAGCCAGAGACAACTGAGAATTTGTGGAAGGCAGCATTTAGGATCTTGATGGACTTAAAATCAGCTCTGCAATACATCAAGAGATCATCAGCAAAGCATATATGTGTGCTGTTCAACTTTCTGCACTTAGGATGAAAATTGAAGTTTCCATTCTTGTGCAATTGTCCCAGTTCTCTACCCAGATATTCCATTACAATAACAAACAAGTATGGAGACATTGGGTCTCCTTGCCTAATCCCCCCCTTTTCTTTGAAAGGCTTTGTCAGTCCTCCATTTAGTACCAAGGAATATGATACTGTGGTAACACATGTCATTATCCATTGCACAAACTTGAATGGAAACCCCAGATCAATAAGCGTTTTCCTAAGAAAACTCCATTCCAGAGTATCATAAGCTTTTCTCAGATCCACTTTCATCACACATCTAGGAGAGACACCTTTTCTGGAGTAACCTTTAAACAATTCATGGCTTAGCAGAATGTTGTCAATTATACTCCTCCCTTCAATGAATGCTGATTGAGAATGATCAATCAACCCATCAAGAACAGATTTAATCCTTCTTGTAATGACTTTGGATATGTGCTGCTGCAAGTTGTCAATTTGCAAGAATGCAAATTGTTACCAAAACCAACTTTGGCCATGGAATCTGACTTCCTTTATCCCTTTTTTTTCCTTTTTCATTATAGGGATGGACCCCATAATCTCCCCCTCCAGACCCATTCTCCTGAAGGAGGCAACACCGGACTTCTAACTTGAGTGCATGCCGACAAGTTCTTTGCACAATTCGAACTTGTCCTTTGGTACTACCTTGGTCAGCATATTTGCAGGATTCTCACTTGTGGAAATCTTCCGGACTTGTAGAGATTCACTCTCTACCTTTTCTCGAATCCAGTGATATATTACATCGATATGCTTGATCCTTGCATAGTACATGGAGTTCTTGCTCAAGTCTATTGCACTTTGGCTGTCACAGTAGACAACATACTCCTTCTGCTGCAAGCCAAGCTCTTGAAGGAACTGTTTCAGCCATATCATCTCCTTGCCAGCTTCAGTTGCGGCAGTGTACTCTGCTTCAATTGTAGAGAGTGCGACACACTTCTGCAACATCGACTGCCATGATATAGCCCCCCCCTCCCCCCAAAAAATGTAAACAAATATCCAGTAGTGGATTTTCTGTTATCAATGTCACTTGCCATATCCGCATCTATATAACCCTACATGACTGGATCAAATCCTCCAAAAACACAAACAATCTCCTGCGGTACCTCTCAGGTACCTGAGTATCCACTTGACTGCTTCCCAATGTTCTTTTCCAGGATTTTCAAGAAACCTGCTGACAAAATCAACTGCGTGAGCAATATCAGGTCCAGTGCATACCATTGCATATATCAAACTTCCGACGGCAAAGGAATAAGGAACTTTGGTCATGCTCTCCTTTTCCTCTATTATTGTAGGACGTATCTTCTTGCTCAACTTCAGATGACTAGCAAGAGATGTGCCGACTGGCTTAGCATTCTTCAGGTTAAGTGTTCCAGTACACGTTCAATGTACTTCTCCTGAGACAGCCACAACTTTCTGCTTGTTCTCTCTCGAACAATCTTCATTCCCAGAATTTGTTGTGATGGGCCCAAGTCCTTCATATCAAATGACTTGGACAAATCTCCCTTCAACTTTGCTATCAGCTCATTGTCTTTTCCTACAATTAACATGTCATCCACATACAACAACAGAATAATATAGTTATTGTTAGAAAATCTTTTGAAGTATACACATGGATCAGAATAAGTCTTCATGTAAGTTTGAATTTTCACGAATGAGTCGAACTTTTTGTACCACTGCCTTGGTGCCTTCTTCAACCTATAAAGACTCTTTTTTCAATTTGCACACCATGTGTTTCTTTCCAGCTGCTTCAAATCCTTCTGGCTGCTCCATATAAACCTCCTCTTCCAAATCTCCATGAAGAAATGCAGTTTTCACGTCCAACTACTCCACTTCAAGATCTAGGCTAGCTACTAAGCTCAAAATTGTTCGAATAGAAGTCATTTTGATAACATGTTAGAAAATTTCGTCAAAATCAATACCTTTCTTCTGTTCGAAGACTTTTACCACCAATCGAGCTTGTATCTGACCAGCTTGCCATTTTTATCTTTCTTGAGTTCAAAAGACCCATTTGCATTTGAGTGGTCTTTTACCCTTTAGAAGTTCAACCAGCTTGTACGTGCCATTTTTCTGTAGAGATTCCATCTCTTCTTGCATGGCTTTCATCTACTGGTTCTTTTCTGGATGGGACAACACCTCCTTAAGATTTTTTGGCTCCCCCTCATCACTTATGAGGACATATTCTGTGGAAGGGTACCTGTATGACTCTACCCTTGGCCTCTCTGATCTCCTCAGAGGTTGAGGTTGTTCTTCTTCCTGAGCGGGGTACTCCACTAGCTCGACATCATCATCAAGTTGCTCCCCCTTCTTAATAACCTCACCAGGTTGCTCCCCCTGCTCGGCAACCTCATCGGTCGTACTTTCTGCACTTGTGAGATAGTTAAAAGTAGAAGGAATGGTAACAAGGTTAGGGATTATACCATTCTTTGCCTTCTCTGACTGGTCATCTGCAATTCCAACTTCACTTTCTTGGAAGACTACATCTCTGCTTCTGATGACCTTCTTCTTTACAAGATCCCACAATCTGTACCCGAACTCTTCATCTCCATATCCGATGAATATGCAGGGAACAAATTTATCATCCAGCTTTGTTCTCTGCTCCTTTGGTACATTTGCTAAAGCTCAGCAAACGAACACCTTCAGATGCGAGTAGGACACCTTCTTGTTATTCCAAACTCTCTCTGGGATGTCAAACTCCAATGGAACTGATGGACTCCTATTGATCAGGTAACAGGCTATCTGAACTGCTTCACCCTAGAATGACTTAGGTAGTTTTTTGTGGTTTATCCTCTCAGCTACACCATTGTGTTGTGGGGTTCCAGGAACTGTCTTTTCATGTCTGATCCCATGGCTCGAACAGTTGTCTTCAAATTCCCTTGAAGTGTACTCACCTCTATTGTGTAACGACCCGACCAGTCATTTTGAGTATTTGCACTTTGCTCGGTAGTTTGAGGTCATGCGTAGCTCCGTATGATGTACTATGACTTGTGTGAATCGTTGGTTTTGGTTTTGAGGTTAGTCGGAATCGATTTGGAAGAATGAATTTTATGGTTGAAGCTTTAATTTTGAAGAGTTGACCAAGTTTGACTTTTGTGGATTTGACCCCGAAAACGGAGTTTTGATGGTTCCGTTAGGTCTGGATGGTGATTTTGGACTAGGGAGTATGCTCAGATTTGCATTTGGATGTTTCTAGAAGGTTTCGGCACAAATTGGCAAAAGTTGGAAATTTGAAGGTTTGGAAAGTTCATAAGTTTGACCGAGAGTTGACTTTGAGGATATCAGATTCAGATTGTGGTTTCGAGAATTGGAATAGCTTCGTTATGTCATTTGGGACTTATGTGCAAAATCTGGGTTCATTCCGGATTGATTTGGTATGTTTCGGCGCGAGTTTTGGAAGTTAAAAGTTAAAAGTTCATTGATTTTTGATTTGAGGTGCGATTCGTCATTTCAATGTTGTTTTGTGTGATTTGAGGCCCCGAGTAGGTCCGTATTATGTTATGGGGCTTGTTGGTATGTTCGGACGTGGTTCTGAGGGGCTTGAGTGAGTTTTGGGCGGAGTTCGAATCGTTTGGAGCCTTGTTGAAGTTGCTGAAGTTTTTGGTTACTGATGGTTTCGCACCTGCGCCTGAGGGACCGCAGGTGCGTGCTCGCAGAAGTGTGAAGCTGGTCGCAGAAGCGACCTGGTGAAAAGCTGGCTGGGGGGGCTTCGCAGAAGCGGTTCTTCAGGAGCTGAAGCGCGATCGCAGATGCGACCCTGGTCATCGCAGAAGCGGCCACTGGTGGCCAAGGCTGTTTCGCAGGTGCGTGACTTTGTTCCGCAGAAGCGAAGGTCGCAGGTGCGACCTACTGTCCGCAAATGCGGAAAATGCTGGGCAGAAGCTATAAATTGAGGTTTTTGGTTCTTTTATCATATTTTGAGATTGGGGGCTCGGATTGAGACGATTTTGGAGTAATTTTCGTCAAAAGGATTGGGGTAAGTGTTCTACACTCGGTTTTGATTATATTTCACGAATCTATCTTCGTTTTTGGTGATTGGATAGTGAATTTTAAAGTGAAAATTGGGGATTATTTCCTAAAGTTTCATAATGTGAATTTTTCAGTTTTGAACATCGATTTGGAGTCGGATTTGAGTGAAACTAGTATGGTTGGACTCGTAATTAAATGGGTTTCCATATTTTATAAGTTTCATCGGGTTCCGAGGTGCGGGCCTAGGTTTTGACTTTTGGCTAATTTTGGGTTTTTGATTAAGGATTCGACCTTTATCATTTGAAATTGTTTCCTTGGGCTTTATTTGATGTATTTGAGTTGCTTTTGGCTAGTTTCGAGCCGTTCGGAGGTCAGAGCGCACGGGATGGCATTTTGGAGCATCGTTTGGCATGCTCGATATTGGATTTGGCTTGTTCGAGTTAAGTAACACTTCTAAACTTGGTGCTGAGGGTATGAAACCCCGAATTACGTGTTATGTGTTTGGTGTTGAGGTGACGCACATGCTAGGTGACAGGCGTGCACCGTGTGAATTGTGACTCAGTTATTTATGTGGTATTGTGTAGTTACCTAATCTTATCTGTAACCATGAAATCTCTACATACTTGAACTATTAAGCTGTGATCCATGTTAGAAACCATGTGTAGGCTACATGCTTATTCTGTTGAGACCCACCGAGGTCATTTCCATTGTTGAGTTATCTGCTTACATTGCATTTACATACTCAATCATACGCATTCATATGCATATCATATCTCAGTGTCTGTTACCATTTATTGATACATCACATCATTATTTTTGGGCTGATTTTTCATGACATTGAGAGCCCGAAAGACTGGAGAGATTGATGACTGAGTGAGGCCAAGGGCCTGATGGTGAGGATGTTTATGGGATCGGGCTGCACGCCGCAACATGTTTTATTGATTTATGCCATGACTGGCTTATTATAGCGCTAGCCCCTTCGAAGTCTGTACACCCCCCCAGTGAGCGCAGGTACCTACGAGTGCAACTGCCGAGTGATTGGGAGGATTGAGTGACTATGAGGAGTGAGTGGCTGTGAGGACTGAGTGACTATAAGGATTGAGTAGCTGTGAGGACTAAGTGACTGGGAGGACTAAGTGAATTGATACTCTGAGAGTATGCATATGGTTTTATCACTGAATTGCATCGCATTCTACATGCACGCTTGACATACAGGCATAGAGATGCATTTTCCTCATGCTGTACGGTATCACGTCATTCATGACTTCTCACACATATTGACATATATGCATAGAGATGTATTTTCCTCATGCCATTTGAAAATGAACACTTACCTGTTGAAAGCTTTTGGGAAAAATTACAGTTTCAAACTTACTCATGTTTTTGGCAATTTTGTTAAAGGAATTGGATTTTCACTGATATACTTGAAAAGCAGGCCTATTTTTCTGGAACTGTGAACGAGCTGAGCATTTTATCTCTGAGTTACTTCTTTTATTACTTTCATTGCATTGTTATGAACTATTGTTGGCTATTGGTGTTGGACTCCGACCTCTGTTCCAGCTCGTCACTACTTTCAACCTAAGGTTAGGTTTGTTACTTATTGAGTACATGGGGCCTGTTGTACTCATACTACACTTCTGCACCTTGCGTGCAAATGTTGGATGTTGATGTTGCTGTGATCGACGAGAGCTGTATTTTAAGATGTACCTGCGTTCCGACTGTAGCTGCCTCTTGTTCATGGTAGCCTTAGATTTATAAAAAAAATCTGTTTATGCACATTTCGAACGGATGACATATTTATTTCATACCAGCTTTGTGAACTCTAAATCTTAGAAGCTCATGATTTGTACTACCAGTCCTTGGGAAATGTATAAGATTCAAATAATTTCTTTTACTTATTTGTCGTATTAAACTTCATTTAAATTGGATAGTTGTTAATTGGATTACCTAGCGGGTTGGGTTAGCGGCCATCACGACTAGTTGGATTTTGGATCGTGACACATTGTCACTTCAGGGGCGCTTTAGCTTTTGGCCTGTCTCCCTTTCCATCAAAGCATGAAACTTCTGGAAAACTTGAAACACCTAATTTTTGGTTTTCAAAATATAAACCCACAATTTTCGTGAAGCATCATCAATAAAAGTAACAAAATATTTGTTACCTCCCGTCGATTCAATTTTTATTGGACCATAAACATCAGAATATACCAAATAAAATATATTCAATTTTCTTTCAGACGATGTCTGAAATAAGACTATGCTGCTTACCAAATAAATAGTAGTCACAAGGTTTTGCCGTTGTAACTTTGGCATAAGAGATGAGTGATTTCCAGGCAAGAATCTGCAATCCTTTCTTGCTCATATGACCCATTCTTTTGTGCCACAAATCTGCAGAAATCTCATCTTGTGCCGCGTTTAATTCGCCTCGGCATATTCCTGCATTTGTCCTGTACAAAGTGCCACGAGCAACTCCCTTTGCAATCACCAATGATCACTTGGTGAGTCTCCGCTTTTGACTTGCAAAATAGTTCTTGTATCCATCTCGTTCCAAAGCTATTCCCGAGATTAAGTTCATTCGCAAATCAGGTACATGTCGCACGACTTTAGAACCAATGTGCATCTGACATTTGTCTTGATACAAATGTCACCGATCCCCGCAATCTTTGAGTAACTCGTGTTACCCATTCTCACAGTGCCGAAATCACTTGTTAAATATCTGCAAAAAAAAAATTTCTTACCGATGTGGCATGGTAAGATGCAGTGTGTCAACCATCCATTCCGACTCTGGACCTGCCAAGTGCATGCATTCCTCTTCCTCATTTATAAAGAGAACAACATTATCATTGTTTTGCACAATGGAGGTTGTGTTGTCGTCATTCTTCTGGCTACTGGTTTTACCTTTGCCCTTCCTTATATTATGGCAATCTCTTTTGAAGTGACCCGGTTGACCGCAATTGTAGCAATTTTTGGCTTTTGATTTGGATCGGTTCTTGGACTTCCCACGACCTCCGGATCTACCATAGTTGCTTGAACTCCTTTGGTAACTCCTGCCTCTACCTTCTGCAATGGGAGCTTGTCCTTGATTTTCAGACTTCTTTCTCATCTTCTCATTGAGTATAAGAGCTGATGTGACATCCTTTAACTCAATGGTGGTTTTGCCGTGCAGGATGGTTGTTGCAAAATTGTTGAACGGAGATGGCAATGAGTTCAAGAGCAAGATGGCTTTATCCTCTTCCTTGATCTTTACTCCGAGGTTGGCAAGCTGCGTGATTAGTCCATTGAACACATTTAAATGTGATAAAAAATTTGTACTTTCACCCATATGTAGGGCGTATAATTGCTTTTTCAGGTACAATTTATTTGTCAATGTCTTGGACATGTATAGGCTTTCCAACCTTGTCCAAATTCCACATGCAGTGTCTTCATCAATGATATTGTTTACCACATAATCCGATAAGTGCAACCTGATTGCACTAGCAGCCTTTTCATCCAAGTCAGCACAATCCTCAGCTTTCATGATATCAGGCTTCTTGGCATCACTATCTAATACCTTGTGTAATCCTTGTTAGATGAGAAGATCCCTCATCCTTCTTTGCCATATTGAGAAACTGCTATCTCCGTTGAATTTTACTACCTCGTACTGTACTCTAGATATTTTATTCACGAAGTATAATACTACCGATCGTGAATAGTATTTTTGTGAACGAGCAGAACCTATGCTCTGATACCAGTTGTTGGGAATAAATCCCCCACAAAAATAATATTCACGGTAATAACAGCAGAATAATAATGTAGTACCGAGATACGTTAATCAACAAGAATAAAAAAGAACAACAAGGACACAAAGATTTTTAACGTGAAAAACCCTTCTGAATAAGGAAAAAAACCACGAGCCCGAGAGGAGCAAAGTAATCCACTATAATAAGAAATTTTACACCCAGTAGTCCCTTGTAAAATACTCTAGGGACCACTATACACTCAAAAGAAATAACCCTCTTTTAAGATTTCCTCCTCACTACAATATCTCTCATATTCTCTATTTTTCCTCACAAACTACACCGCCTGTGAATACCTCACACTGCTCTCTAACTCTCAGATATATTTTCTTCTGAGATTGGTGTGATAAAATGAGAAGCTAAAAGCTTCTATTTATGGAAAGAATGGCCACCCAATTAAGCCAATCAGAAGACTTGTTATGTTGCAAATTGTTGCTGCAACTTGTCAATTTGCAAGAATGCAAATTGTTACCAAAACCAACTTTGGCCATGGAATTTGACTTCCTTTTCCCTTTTTTTCCTTTTTCATTATGGGGATAGACCCCACACTTTCCTCTCAAAAGGGGATAGTTGATTCATTTTGCAGATGATTAAATTGATCTACTTGCAGTTTTGGCTTATCAAGAATGCTCAAAGTATGGTTAACTTGGAACTATTGTCAGCTATTAATGGTTAATCTTTATTTCCCTTATTTGGTTGGTGAGTGAAAAACCTTTTTCGGAAAATATTTTCTACTGTTTGGTTAGAGAGTAGAAAATATTTTTTAGAGAAATATTTTTTTATGCTACTCTCCTTACCTCCTTCCCCCAAGTCCCCTCCAAATTCAAAAATTTAATTATTCTTCTAAAAATTCACACAAATCCAAAGGAACTAATGTGTTGCTTTACTTTTTTACACAAAAATAACGTTGAAATTTGTGCTCCGTAACTAAAAAAAAATACTCTTTTTTGGTTGAAAAGAAATTACTATTTCTACAACATGAAAATAAAGTACTCATTTTGTTAAAATGATAGAAAATACTTTTTTACATCATGAAAAGAAAAATACTCATTTTGTTGAAATGAAAGAAATAAATTTTTCTACATCATGAAAAAGAAAATACTCTTTCTGTTGAAATGAAAGAAAATAATTTTGACTACTCTTTTTGTTGAAATTAAAAAAATATTTTTTACTACATCAACTACATCATTTTATTGAAATGAAAGTGTAACGACCCGACCGGTCGTTTTGAGCTTTTGCACTTCGATCGGTAGTTTGGGGGCACGAGTAGCTCTGTATGATGTATTATTACATGTGTGAAAAATTTGAGTTCATTCCGAGTTGATTTGATATGTTTCGGCGCGAGTTTTTGGAAGTTGAAAGTTCGAAGTTCATTAAGTTTGATTTGGGGCGCGTTTCGCCGTTTCAATGTTGTTATGCATGATTTAAGGCCTCGAGTTGGTCCGTGTTATGTTATGGGACTTCTTGGTATATTCGTATGGGGTCCCGAGGGGCTCGGGTGAGTTTCGGATAGGTTTAGGCTGCGTTGCGCTTGTTTTTCTTATGTTTCGACGTCGTTTCTTCAAGCATAAATGGTACCACATTAAACAAATGATCTCCGATTTCTGTTTTGATTGATGCATTAGATCCGTACCATAATTACGGAGTCATAACAAAAAGAATCGTCGAATTTGGACATCTTATGAGGAATTTATGGTCATTTTACTAAGAATTGGGTTGTCAGATTTTTCAGATTAATTACGAAATTGCCACTGAATTCGTATTTAAATATCTACACTATTTGCAAATATTGAAACTAACATGTATCCTTCATTATAAGGTCAAATGGAGTGATTCAAAATCCTAACTTGACTAAAATTTCACAAGAAATCCATTGGAGGCATTAAAAGTAAGTTTCGGGATTGTTTGGCATGAGAAACGAGGCAGAATAGCTGGCAGAAAAATATATAAAATAAGGGTTTGTTCATTTGGTCATATTTTGAGTTGGGGAGCTCGGATTTGGGCGATTTTGGAGGCGATTTTCACCATATGGATAAGGGTAAGTGTTCTCTACTCGATTTTGGTTCTATTCATGAATCCATCTTCGTTTTTGGCATTTGATTGATGATTTCAAAGTGAAATTTGGGGTTTTTTTCCTAAAGTTTCATAAAGTGAATTTTTAAGTTTTGAACATCGATTCAGAGTCGGATTTGAGTGAAACTAGTACGGTAGGACTCGTAATTGAATGATTTTCGGATTTGTTAGTTTTGTCGGGTTCCAAGGTGCGGGCCCGGGTTTGACTTTTTGGTCGATTTTGGGATTTTGATTAAAGATTCGATCTTTATCATTTGGAATTGTTTCCTTGGGCTTTAATTGATCTATTTGAGTTTATTTTGGCTAGTTTTGAGCCGTTTGGAGGTCGCTACGCGCGTGATGGCATTTTTGGAGCATCGCTTGGCTTGCTCGGTATTGGAATTGGCTTGTTCGAGATAAGTAACTCTTCTAAACTTTGTGCTAAGGGTATGAAACCCCGAATTACATGCTATGTGATTGATGATGAGGTGACACACATGCTAGGTGATGGGCGTGTGGGTGTGCACCCTGTGAATAGTGACTGTTGTTTTCATGGCACTGTTTAGTGGTCCTATTTTGTTTATATCTGTGTTTTCACCATGTGATAAAGTAACTGAGCTGTCAACATGCTAGATATCATGTTTAGGCTTTATGGTGATATTTTTAAGACCCAGAGTGGTCGTTGCTTGCTGTCATCTCATTAATTGATATTCGTACTCAGTCATATTCATGCATTCATATCATATCTTAGTCTCAGTTGTTATTTATAGATACATCATATCATTGTTCCGGGTTAGCTTCCATGACATTGTGAGCCCGTGGGTGAGACTGGAGAGATTGATGACTGAGTGAGGCCGAGAGCTTGATTTTAATTGACAGTTATGGGATCGGGCTGCACGCTACAACGATTATATTGATTTATGATAGCGCTTGGGCTGTAAGAGCCCCTCTGGAGTCTGCACACACCCCTAGTAAGCGCGGATAATAGTATTGAGGGATGGATTTCCCTGGATATGGATTTGTCCGAAGTACTTAACACCTGGAGATGGATTTCTCCACAGGGTTGGATTGCCCTTTTTCCTCGGTACTGGGTGACTTATAGTCAGTGTTGTATATGTTCCGGGATGGATTCCCCGGTGCCGTATGGGCCATATACAGTACCGAGTGGTTGAGCATGATAAGTGGAAAGTGTGAGGCAGTGAGATTGAGTACTCTGAGAGTGTGAGTACATGATTCATCTCTGAGGTATATGGCATTGTCATGCACACATGACATATAGGCATAGAGATGCATTTGTCCTCATGTTGTACGGTATCACATCATTCATGACTTTTTACACACATTGATATGTGGGCGTAGAGGGGTATTTCACACTGGTTGTCTGGAAAGAAAATGAAACATCTTATTTATTGTGAAAACGATTTTGGAAAAATTATAGTTTTCAAACTATCTCATATTTTTCGACGATTTCGGTAAAGGATTTGGATTTTCACTGTTATTCTTGAAAAACGGAACTATTTTCAGAAAATTGTGAAAAAGCTGAGCCTTTTAGTTCTGAATTGCTTCCTTATTTATGTGCTCTACATTGTTATAAATTGTTTATTGGTGTTGGACTCGACCATGTTCCAGCTCGTCACTACTTTCAACCTAAGGTTAGGTTTGTTATTTATTGAGTACATGGGGTCGGTTGTACTCATACTACACTTCCTGCACATTGCATGCAGATTTTGGATGCCGATGTTGCTGTGTTCGATGGGAGCTGGATTGGAAGGTGTACCTTCGTCCCTGTTGTAGCTGCCTCTTGTTCATGGTAGCCTTAGATTTTGAAACTCTATTTATGTACTTTTCAAATAGAAAGTGTTTTTAATTCATATCAGCTTTGTAAACTCTATTCTTAGAAGCTCATGATTTGTACTACCAGTCCTTGGGAAATGTATAAGATTCAGATAATTCTTTTGCTTAATTGTCTTATTAATATTGTTAAAATTGGATAGTTATTAGTTGGCTTACCTGGCGGGTTGAGTTAGGTGCCATCACGACTAGTGGATTTTGGGTCGTGACAGACTGGTATCAGAGCTATAGGTTCATAGGTTCCACAAGTCATGAGCAAGTGTCTAGTAGAGTGATCAGTATGATGACGTCCATACCTATCTTCGAGAGGCTACGGGACATTTTAGATATACTTCCCATCTTTTTATTTCCTTATCGTGTAGCATTGATTCAGCTTTAAGCGTAATCCTTCGAATTCCTTCCACGCATTCGTATGTGTACTCGAGCACTCGGTATCAGCTATGCATCGATGGCTTGTGATTCCCTGGACGAGGTGCGAGATATGATTTCTGTGTGTTGATGATGGGCCAGTTTAGAGGACTTGATGCTGGGTTTTGACTGTAGCTTGAGCATAGAGGTGTTGATTGTGTGAGCACGTGCTTTTGGACTTATATGTCTGGTAGCATCCCTATGAGTGGAATTTGTGACTAGATGAGTGGTCGGATTGCTATATGATGAGTATGATGTGACTATAGGTGTGCTCAGATAGATTGGATTTGACGAAAAGAGTTTGATTGATATGTAAATTGGGTGCTTGATTTCTATCTTGATTTGACATATAGTCTCGAGTTATGGGTGTGTTGAAGAATCTTTTCATGTTGTTTAGTTGAGGAGTGAAGTAGATTTTCATTTCGTGATATGAGTTCGAACTCGGGAAGATTAAGTGATTGCGTAATAGTTATGATTGTGGAAGGGTATGGAAAGATGTCAGTTTGAGGCTAAGCAGGTGGGTTATCTCCTGCGGGGTGTCCTGAGGTTGTGTGGTCCCTATGTTGTTTTGTAGCGAGTTCTCATTTACCAGTGAATTATATGTGTTGCAATTTGAGTTTGGATCGCTTATGAGAGTTGACTTGACTGTTACAAGGTCAAATGCGAGATTTGCAGATGATTTGAGATGCTAGATGGTTTGTGTTACATGAGCTTATGGAGGATTTAATTGAATCTCACTGCGATATTATGGCTGTAATAAACTATAGGCATTGTGAGTTATGGTGTGTTTTTATCTATGGCTTTGAGCCAAGTGGGGGAGTCCGTTATTGACAAGTTGATTACACGGTTATTTGTTATATAGGTTTCGGTTTGAGGTATACTTGTGAATGAGTTATGTTCTGCAGAGGGTGAGATTGAGGATGACTTGAGTAAAGGAATTTTCGGGTACGAGTTGTATTAGGCTTTATGAGTATATGAGAATCACGGAATGATTTGAGCTGTTATTAGTGAAAGATGTAATGTGCATGGAGCGGGAATTTGTTTGGTTGCATTAAGGTGGGGTTACTTCCTTGGGTGTTGGGGTGCTAATGGGGCACATGTCATTCGGTCCGTTTGATCAGTCTAATTGAGATTTGAGCAGAGTGGATGACTCTCGAGAATGGTTCTAATGAATTCAAGATTTATACATGGCAATTGAGAATGTTGCGGATTTGTATATGTCTAGAAGCTGAGAGTTACATCGGATGGTGTTGAGACTCACAGTATTTCTATATCATTATGGATTCTACATTCAATATCAAGAAGGTAAAAATGAATAGCTTTAAATTCACAGAAGGTCTCTTCAGAGTGGGTATCTCGGTTGTGGTTTTATGCTAGGGTCTCGTGTGGAGAGTCTTGGTTGAGGAGTGGGTATCTCGGTTGTGGTTTTATCAATTTGAAGGTAATTCAAAGGGAATTCGAATAAATAGGACAGCTTGGTAGTAGGTTGGATCGGCATGGTAATGGATATGATCGGTTCTTTGGGTGCTTATGATGTGGTGGGTTTCTACAGCTGTTTCGTGGCAATGCTCTTGGGTTTTGGGTGACCTGCGTAGCTTGGTTGAGTTAGAAGGATTCAGTCCTGACGGTTTGGTTTTGTGCAAATGAGATTCAGAGAGTTCTTGATGGTTTCTACCACGGTTAGAGATGTATATTTCCTACTAGCGTGAGTAACATGTGATGTATAGTGATATTCTCCTAGATGGGATCAAATGGAATGTTCTTGGCTAATTAAGTAAGCAGTTGCTTGTGACTCGGAATGGAATACGAAGTTCTCATATTTTTTGTATGATGGCATGGTATATGCAGTGTGTTGTGTAGGATTGAGATTTGCATGTGTAAGGTCACAGTTCAGTTTTGAAGGGAAGGTCATGAGTCCTTAGGCAGAATGAACAGTTTCAGATGACTAGGTAAATGATATTACTATCTGGTATGGCTTGATGAGAGTATACATTTCGGAAGGGGCAATGTGTTTTGATTTATGGACACTTCATTGGTATTGCGGCACTCTCCTGGTTGATCGACTGCTGATGTTCAAATTTTGCTTTGTGGCACAGAAGAATTATAGAAGTTTTCCTCGTGGATGATCGTGTATTGGAGAAGTGTTAGACATTCAGGCGGTGGAGTTGAGATCAGATATGGTGATTCGTGTGTTTTATGGATTTGGAGACTGGGAGTTCTCATGAGTAGATTGTTTCGTGGTTGTGGACAGTGGAAATATAGCCAAGGTTATTCAGAGGATAGTATGTGTTGTGATTCAGTCATTGTGGACTTTCGGAGGGTTATTTATCTATTGTGGGTGACCAGAGTTGATTTGGGGTTCACTGGTATGCCCAATATGGATGTGTGTTCTACATCGGGTCGGATTGGTTGACTTCGTACTGTTGTTGTTGAGGGGTGTGTCATTCGGTTAGAGTTGAGATTACTCGTTTTCTAATATGTTCTATGAGTTACCCTTCTATGCTACGAGAGGTTGTGATTCGTTGGTTATATAAACACATGGTGCTCTTCTATTTGGGCCTTAAGGCAGAATTCAAGCGAGATGGGTATTAGGGTGTTGAATGATTGATTGCGCATTAATTATTTTCATTCCTGACTATGGTATTGAGTTATTTGCTTCTCAGTGGTTATGATCATGCACTTTTGGTACTAGACGTCAAATTGCGCGTGGTTGTTGATTTTTAGCATTGTGACTCAAGGTATTTCATGTGGACCAGTGTTTAGATGGGATCGCGCATTGCATCGAAGTTATGTTGGGATATGATCCTTTGTATTAGATTCGTGTGTTTTGGTTCTACGGTGTGTGATGGGTTCTTAGCATTGCATTGTGGTGGTACTTGTTGAGCTTGCGGGACGGTTCTCTCATTGGAGTCATTTTCTATGTTTGAGTACGTTTGAATTGTTGCGTATTGTGGTGCATGGATTACACGATTTGTGGCTCTAGGCAGTATTGGTATGGCATGTCAGTAGAGTAGCTTGTATTTGATAAGATGAGGTCATCGGAGCTAGAATGGGTGTTATCGGATTTGATTGCGACATATTTGAAAGGATAATGTCGTTGATCGGCTTATAAATTGTTTATAGTTCTTGTCGAAGGAGAGGGAGCTCCTTGACTTGTTGATCTGATGAATGGTTGTGAGTTTTTGTGTGTTTCTTTCGTCATCTGTTGTACACAAAGGCCTTAGAACAAGGCTTTGTTTGACATGAGGTTTATTACTGGTATTGGGTTGTTTTGAGCAGCTACTATGATCGAAAATATTGCTACAAGTATGCGAGTCGTGTGGTATGTCGGGTGATTACATCTTGGGTTGTGGTTATGGCTTGATACAGCTTGTTCAGACTTATGCAATGTGTAGATGAGAAGTTAGGGTCTTGTAGTAAATTCCAGATGTTGGAAATAAGATTCTGTGGTTTACGGATTAAGATTGAAAAAATGATCTTCAGTTATGTTGTGTTGTCGGGCCTATATGGAATAGAGTGACGTGGGATCATGTCACGATCCAAATTCCACTAAAGGTCATGATGGCGCCGGACACCACTGTCAGGCAAGCCAACCCAAAATACTTAATTAAATTCTCATTTTAATACTCCTGAAAACTATGACTTTCCTTCAAATTTACCAATAAAAAAGACAATCGCTTCAATTCAAATTAAATGATAAGCAATTAATACAAAATACTTCATAACCGTCCCAGAAACCGGTGTCACAAGTGCATAAGCAATTTCTAAGAAAAATTGAATAAAGTACAACAGCTGTCCGGAATACAAATTGGACAGAAAATAAATAAAATCCTGAGAGAGACTATACTAGCTGCGGGTCGCCTCAAGGAAATACAGCTCACCTAGTCTCCGTGTCAACCATGCTGCTGCGCCCACTAGGCCACTAGAGGTGCATGTGCTTGTGCAACAAAAATGCACAGAAGTGTAGTATGAGTAAAAAAAACAACGTGTACTCAGTAAGTATTCCTCCTAATCTCGAAGAAGTAGAGACGAGATGGCAACTTCGACACTTACTAAAGGTCCAGGAATAATATTATTAACGCGATGACTCACGGGTTTATTAAGAATAACAGTAAAATTCAAATGAGTCACTAAACAGGTGAAAATTCCTTTTTATTTTAGGTCTCCGGATTCATAATCCATTAATTAACAATTATCTCAAGTCGGGAGAGCAGACAACAATATCAATAGATCTCAAGACAGCAATTCAAACATGCGCAACTCACGCCGAGGTCGTCGTACAGCCCGATCCAACAGAAATGCAAAATGTGCACTACCGAGGGTCGAGCGGCACGAACCGTAGATGCATCTATTACCCCGCTCGCGAATCACACATGCGACACAGTCAAATTTAACTAAACAATCACCCTGCTCGCGAATCATACATGCGATGCAGGTACACATAGAAATACATGCTCAAACAGCAAATTAAGAATTTATCGGGGAACATTTATCCAAATAAAAGCCAATTCTTAGAAATTCATTTACCAATTCGATAAGATTTAAGAAATTCAACTGTCAATAAGATCGCAGATATCCCATGTATAACATGCTTTTGGGTCCTAGACTACTCGGACTTACACATATTAGTAGCTACGCACGGACTCTCGTCACCTCGTGCGTACGTGGCCCCCACAAATAGGAGCACATAACCAATTATTTCACCTATGGGGACAATTCCCTCTTACAAGGTTAGAAAGGAGACTCACCTCGCTCCGAAGATCCATAACCGGCATTCCACGCCCTTCCGAGGACTCGAATCGATGTTAAATGCTCCAAAGCTAGCCAATAATTATTCAAATCCATTAATATATGCTCAATTACTCATTACAATCCAATTTATAACAATTCCTAACCCCGATCGAAAAGTTGACAAAAACGCCCTCCGGCCCACGTGCCCGGATTTCCCAAAATTTTCGAAGAATAAGTTTACCCATAGCCTCACGAACTCAAATATATAATTTACTCTCAATTCCATGCCCAAAATCGTGGTCAAATTCCAAGAATATCAATTTTCTAGGTTTTCCTCAAACCCCCAAACTTCTACCAATTTACATGCTAAAATCCATACATAATCAATGTATTTAACTCAAGATATAGTTTGCTAGACAAAAGAGTTATGCGGACCGGAAGGTTCGTGATGTTTCCTATATGGTTGGAGAGCGGGTTTTGCTACGGGTTTCTCCTATGAAGGGCGTTATAAGATTTGGGAAGAAAGGGAAATTGAGTCCGAGATTTATTGGACCTTTTGAGATATTGCGGCGTGTTGGGGAAGTTGCTTATGAGCTTGCCTTGCCTCCCAGCTTGGCAGGAGTTCATCCGGTATTTCATGTTTCGATGCTCCGGAGGTATCACGGTGATCCATCGCACGTGTTGGATTTCAGTTCAGTCCAGCTGGACAAGGATCTATCTTATGTTAAGGAGCCAGTGGCTATATTGGATAGGAAGGTTCGAAAGCTGAGGTCAAAGAACATTGCATCAGTGAAGGTTCAGTGGCAGGGTCAGCCGGTCGAGGAGGCGACCTGGGAGACCGATCAGGATATGCGCAGCCGTTACCCTCATCTTTTCACTACTTCAGGTATGTCTCTATGCTCGTTCGAGGACGAAC
>NW_017673533.1:92054-130703 GCF_001879085.1 Nicotiana attenuata
GTCGTTTACTCTGAAATCCAATCCTAGTCAATTCTCTCAACTTAAAGCTTCCGAAATGAGAATTTCCTCTCCAAGTCAACTCCGAACTTCCCGAAATTTAATTTCGACCACGCGTACAAGTCATAATGCCTGAATTGAAGCTGCTTATGGCCTCGAACTGCTGAACGGCGTGCTAGGGCTCAAAACAACCGGTCGGGTCGCTACATCCTCTCCTACTTAAACATACGTTCGTCCTCGAACGTGCTAGGAACTGTGCTGGGGTTCTTTCATTTAGGCAAATAAGCCTTGGAGCCCAGTTTCAACATCCGAAATTCTCTGCCAGGCCTGTTCCAACATACGCTCACCGTATCAATAACTACACGCAGCACCAAAACACAACTGCATATCTTAGCTGAATTCACATCTTGCACCACTTTACTCACAGGACCACAATAGCATTCTCTGATCGAATAAACCGAAATTCCACGAATCTGATGCTCCCATTGCACCTCATGACCTACATAGGTCTTGCTCTGACTCTTAAAATACCGCCAAGACGGAAAAGGTGTGTAGAAATTCATAACCAACTGTCGAGCCAACAATTCATCAGGCCTATACTCCTGACAAGAACCATCACCTCATTCTGAACCAAATAATGGTATTTGCTTCTTAATATACTTCATGTAATCAGGTTGCACTGATCCTAAATCCAATGATCTCGTCTCACCCAGTACAAACCGCTCAGGCAATAAGCCACCCCGGACACGATCAAAAGTCTCATATGATGCCACAATGTGCCAATAGGCTATGAACTCGAACATGACAAAAGGAAAACGAACTCTAAAAAGGAAATCCAATTACCCCGCTCGCGAATCATACATGCGACACGGGCACACAACTAATATAAGTTCCTCTCAGGAAACGAGGAAACAAAACACATAAAAGCAGATACGGGGAACTGTACTCAACATCACACTATTGCGGCGTGCAACCCGACCCAAATAACATACCCATGGCGGCGTGCCACCCGATCCACTCATAGAATTCATATAAGAAGATATACATCGAGCTAAATTGCTCATTACAACAAAATACCGAATATCGGTCACAAGCACGCTAAGTGCATAATACCATCCCTGGGGAGACATATAGTGCCATAGGCTACAAAACTCAAGCACAACTGAGGTGCGATATACGATCTGAATCTCGAGAGCCATCCTGCTCATATAACATCATCTCTACGCGGAACCTCAACACATAAGAAATTCACCAAGCCGTCTCACAACTCATATGGTGCAATATATCATTACATGAAATAGCTGACGACGAAATAGTACCCCGACTACTTGCCCAAAGGAGCGCATTGCTGAAATGAACACATCTGGCCTGATATAGAGCCCATATTCACATTTGGATCCATCCACAGACCTCAAGCTGATTCTAATCAAACTGAACTAGGCTAATAACCTTTCGAAGGTCCATAATAACTCCCTTTTTCTCATAACACACGAGAACTACCATCATAACTGGGGCAATCCTCCACGGTCCACAACCCAATAAGTTGAGTTCCCTCCAAGCATAAATTCTCAAATTAATGATATCACCACCGTCTTCATACTTGGTTTAAATCCTCAATCAATCAAGTGACTATATGCCACACTTATACAATCTTCCTGTAGGGCACGCTCCCACGACCTTCCGTAACAGACAACAAGTATGCGTATCCATACCACCAGCCGCACTAACGCTGAGAAAGCGTTCAAGAACCCATAACCAGGATGCAAGGCCTTTTTCACAAAACACCGATCTCAGGTGACGCTGAAGACGATACCCACTTACTTTAAACATCGAAACTCATTTACTGCTCATCCGAGCTCGTGACATCCTTGTCAACACCGAACTGAAACCTTGATCCTCACTTCAAATTCCATACCACTCACTGCACCCAGCACGCCAATATACGATAGAACACGATTTTCATCATAACTCCGTAACCACTAATAGATTAACACTTCATCATATAAAACTTTTCACTTAACTCACTTCAGGAGAATCATAGCAACACATAGGTGAATCCTCATGACCGTAGAATATGCAAATCTCTAAGTAGTGGTCTAAGCCACCATAGCCCTTCCAGGATCCGCCTACACATGATAGGCCATAACAGTGGAATACTCCTGAATAACATCAATTACGGCGGTCGACAAGCCTCACACGTACCATCACAAATCACTTGCATAACTTAATCACGCTGAAGGAATTGATCACTGCCACCAATATGCCATTCAACCATGGCCATCCAATTCATCCTTAACTGTCTTAGAATAATAATAACTCCATTCAACACATAATGCACTCCACCCGAGTGGCCTTGAAACACGAGAACATGTTGTCCCAAATCCCATGAACCATTTCATACCTTCCTTGTGCGCATATTCGCATCTCGACTGGCACATCCATTCTGATAATTTCTCTACGAATCCGAAGTCTTTTTCTCCTTTTCTTCTCAATGCTACACTGCAAGTCAACATATCATAGAACATTCTGAGCCTCTCATCATAAGCTGCTTCACAAGCCCGATTCCTAAACACATTGCAGGCTTGAATTCTTAGGCACCGCATTTTTAACCTTTGAATTTACTAGGACCGTTATTGAGAGCCACCCGCTCTGACTTGGCCCCGAATATAATCAACTCCATAAATATTCTAGCACATGAATACCCTCTCGGCGAAGCACCCGGAAGAAGAACTTCCCTTGGAACGCACATCTATACAAGGCATAAATCCTGAATCCTTCCCCAAGTCTGAACATGGGCCAATAAGGCCAACCATAGCATACCTTTAACAATTCTTTTGCTCAATTTACCACTTATGTTCCTTTCCTATAGCCGAAATAACCCATCAATATGCTAATAATCAAAAACCTCGCAAGTAGTTAACCAGGCAATCCTTAATCATAGGCGGTGGGACTCTCCCACTTAGCCTGAAGCCATTATAACACAAATTCTGGAATTCACCGGGATCTTTTATCTCTTGTTGACATAACCTTGCGCAACAACCGCCAAAATTCTCGGAATCTTTCTGTAAAACCCTCTTGTTATACTCTAAATCATCAACCACGTTTACACGACCGATCTCCTTGCTGTATAGCCAATAGAACCCTTTGCAGAAGCCTCGCCAACCATGCGACCGCCGACCTGCTCACTGGAGATATCCCGCCTGTGGAATCTACGTGCCGACGTCTTCCAACGCTGCTACACGGGGTGCAGACACCACGACATTAATGACCCATCCTGAGTCTAAGCTCACTCTCTAGCTGCACAAGTCCATTCACCCCTCGTGGACATCAATTAAGTGCGGGGCAACATCCTTCCAAAGGTTAGGTTGTATCCTTCTCCATTTCTAGCAGCTCCTTTCCATTATATCAAATCTCCTGCCGCCTAATAGCCCATACTCCAAATTAATCCGTAGGCCCAAATCACCAATCACTAAAATTCCCAAATCACTCCAAACTCTCCCACTTTGGCGAAACTCACCCCTTTAGTCGACTACTCGAACTCTTCTTATACCTGGCCTTCTAGAAATTTTAACCACCGCCTGACACTCCCCACATGTCCTTCCTCATCCTTTGCTGCTCAGTTGTTGCCTTAAATAAAATCTATCTTCGTGGCACTTGAACCCACAATTGCTGCTAACTTTACTTTCCAAAGATCATCTTCCTCGAACCGTCGACATTAGGAACACTGATTCAATCCTGCACTACCGCACCCCGCGATATCTGACAACCGCATCTTCAATACTACTTCACAATATCTTACCCGAAAGGCGAAGTGTAGAAGATCATAACACCGGCGAACTTAGTACATTCAATTAGGACAACGACACCTCATCATAGAAGAAAACTCCACCACGCTCGCAAATACCAAGTCTCGTTACTCCATCAGCCCACATCTGACCATTCTTAGTCCGATTGCCCTTCCTCTGCCGGGAATAAAATACCTAACCTCTAGATCGTGCACTAAGTAAACCTCCCTTCAAGTCATTCACTGCCCCGACACGTAGGCAAATATCCTACCATCATATCAATACTGCAGAACAATCTTCATAGCATCAAGGCAACTTGTGCCTAGCCTCAGAGCTCTTAGAAGCACCGCTACGGAGCCGAAACGACAGAATATCCTTTCACAAGACGACGATAATAGCTCAGACAACTATGCAGGAAGAAACATTCCGTACCACATCGGTAGTACTATTAAAATTCTTCAATTCTCGATTTATAACAGGCGGTTCGCATTGCGTAGGATCGAGTAGGAAGGAAACAGGGGCATAAGCCTCAAGGAATCAAATCGCACGATGAGGAATCAAGAAGGGAAGTACTCCTAACAATCCTGCAGCCTCCCGAAGATAAGTACAGACGTCTCCGTACCGATCCGCGATACTCTACTAGTGAGACCTACGGGAACCTAGTGCTCTGATACCATGTTGTCACGACCCAAATTCCACTACAGGTCGTGATGGCGCCGGACACCACTGTCGCGCAAGCCAACCCAAAATACTTAATTAAATTCTCATTTTAATACTCCTGAAAACTATGACTTTCCTTTAAATTTACCAATAAAAAAGACAATCGCTTCAATTCAAATCAAATGATAAGCAATTAAAACAAAATACTTCATAACCGTCCCAGAAACCGGTGTCACAAGTGCATGAGCAATTTTTAAGAAAAATCGAATAAAGTACAAAAACTGTCCGGAATACAAATTGGACAGAAAATAAATAAAATCCTGAGAGAGACTATACTAGCTGTGGGTCGCCTCGAGGAAATACAGCCCACCTAGTCTCCGTGTCAACCATGCTGCTGCGCCCACTAGGCCACTAGAGGTGCATGTGCCTGTGCAACAAAAATGCACAGAATTGTAGTATGAGTACAAAAAAACAACGTGTACTCAGTAAGTATCCCGCCTAATCTCGAAAAAGTAGTGACGAGATGACAACTTCGACACTTACTAAAGGTCCAGGAATAATATTATTAACGCGATGACTCACGGGTTTATTAAGAACAACAGTAAAATTCAAATGAGTCACTAAATAGGTGAAAATTCCTTTTTATTTTAGGTCTCCAGATTCATAATCCATTAATTAACAATTATCTCAAGTCGGGATAGCAGACAGCAATATCAATAGATCTCAAGACAAGCAATTCAAACATGCGCAACTCACGTCGAGGTCGTACGGCCCGATCCAACAGAAATGTAAACTGTGCACTGCCGAGGGTCGAGCGGCACGAACCATAGATGCATCTATTACCCCGCTCACGAATCACACATGTGATGCGGTCAAATTTAACTAAACAATCACCCTGCTCGCGAATCATACATGCGACGCAGGTACACATAGAAATACATGCTCAAACAACAAATTAAGAATTTATCGGGGAACATTTATCCAAATAAAAGCCAATTCTCTTTTAATGATTTAAGAAAAAGAAGTTAAATCCTCTTAGAAATTCATTTACCAATTCGATAAGATTTAAGAAATTCAACTGTCAATAAGATCACAGATATCCCAAGTATAGCATGCTTTTGGGTCCTAGACTACCCGGACTTACACATATTAGTAGCTACGCACGGACTCTCGTCCCTCGTGCGTACGTAGCCCCCAAATAGGAGCACATAACCAATTATTTCACCTATGGAGACAATTCCCTCTTACAAGGTTAGAAAGGAGGCTCACCTTGCTCCGAAGATCCATAACCGGCATTCCACGCCCTTCCGAAGACTCGAATCGATGTTAAATGCTCCAAAGTTAGCCAATAATTACACAAATCCATTAATATATGCTCAATTACTCATTACAATCCAATTTATAACAATTCCTAACCCCGATCAAAAAGTTGACAAAAATGCCCTCGGGCCCACGTGCCCGGATTTCCCAAAATTTTCGAAGAATAAGTTTACCCATAGCCTCACGAACTCAAATATATAATTTACTCTCAATTCCATACCCAAAATCGTGGTCAAATTCCAAGAATATCAATTTTCGAGGTTTTCCTCAAAACCCCAAACTTCTAACAATTTACATGCTAAAATCCATACATAATCAATGTATTTAACTCAAGATAGGTGGGGATAACTTACCTTATCGTTGATGATGAAAATCCCCTCTTGAAACCCTCCAAGAATCGCCCAAGCCAAGAAAATATGAGAGAAAATGGCCAAATCCCGATTTTTAAAACACTCTCTACCTTCAGCACTTTCCGCACCTGCGGTCACTTGACCGCTTCCGCGGTTCCGCAGGTGCGAGACCAATTGCCGCTTCTGCGGTCGGGGGCTCCCAAGTCCATTCCGCTTCTGCGCTCTCTCTTCCGCAGATGCGGTCCCGCATTTGCGGCAAAACGACCGCATCAGCGGTCCCAGCTCTCTTCCGCCAAATCCCGCATCTGCGACCATAGGGCCACTTCTGCGGCTCCGCACCTGCGGCCCTAGTCTCGCAGGTTCGGTTACACCAGCAACCAGCAACTTCAGCTCTTCTTCAAACTCTGAATTCGATCCGTTAACCACCCGAAATCCACCCGAGGCCCCTGGGACCCCAACCAATCATACCAACCAGTCCTAAAACACATTACGGACTTGCTCGAGGCCTCAATCATATCAAACAACGCTAAAATCACGAATCGACCTCCAATCCAAGCTTTATGAACTTTAGAATTTCAAACTCTACTTTCGATGTTTAAACCTATCAAATCACGTCCGATTGACTCCAAATTTTGCACACAAGTCATATTTAACATCACGGTCCTACTCCAACTTCCGGAATCGGATTCCGGCCCCGTTATCAAAAAGCCCACCTCCGGTCAAACTTCTCAAAAACCTTCAAATTTCTATCTTTAGCCAAATGACCCCAAAATGACCCACGAGCATCCGAATTCACTTCCGATCGCGCTCCCAACTCCAGAATCACCATACGGAGCTACTACGAGACTTAGAATCCCAAACGGACATCAATAACACTGAAATGCACTTCAACCCAAACTTATGAAATTTCCTCCAAAATGCTAACTTCCATAATAGGCGCGAAAATGCTCCCAGGTCATCCAAAACCCGATCCGAGCATACGCCGAAGTCCGAAATCATCATAAGAACCTACTGGAACCTTCAGATCCCGATTCCGACGTTATTTACTCTGAATTCCAATCCTAGTCAATTCTCTCAACTTAAAGCTTCCGAAATGAGAATTTCCTCTCCAAGTCAACTCTGAACTTCCCGAAATTTAATTCCGACCACGCGTACAGGTCATAATGCCTGAATTGAAGCTGCTCATGGCCTCGAACTGCTGAATAGCGCGCTATGGCTCAAAACGACCGGTCGGGTCGTTACAGATCACCCCCGGGTATGTACATGGTAAGGTTACATGGCGGTTTGACGGGTTAGGAACAACTCTTGGCACGTTCGAGGACGAACGTATATTTTAGTGGGGGAGAATGTAACGACCTGACCGGTCGTTTTGAGCTTTTGCACTTCGCTCGGTAGTTTGGGGGCACGAGTATCCGCATGATGTATTAGGACTTGTGTGCAAAATTTGAGTTCATTCCGAGTTGATTTGATGTGTTTCGGTGCGACTTTTTGGAAATCGAAAGTTTGAAGTTCATTAAGTTTGATTTGGGGCGCGTTTCGGCGATTCAATGTTGTTATGCATGATTTGAGGCCTCGAGTTGGTCCGTGTTATATTATGGGACTTGTTTGTATGTTCATACGGGGTCCCGAGGGGCTTGGTTGAGTTTCAGATAGGTTTGGGTTGCGTTGCGCTCGTTTTTCTTGTGTTTCGATATCGTTTCTTCAAGCATAAATGGTACCACATTAAACAAATGATCTTCGATTTCTGTTTTGATTGAAGCATTAGATCCGTATCATAATTATGGAGCCATAGCAAAAGGAGTCATCGAATTTGTACATCGTATGAGGAATTTATAGTCATTTTACTAAGAATTGGGTTGTCAGATTTTTCAGATTAATTACGAAATTGCCACTGAATTCGTATTTAAAAATCTGCACTATTTGCAAGTATTGAAACCAACATATCTCCTTCTTTATAAGGTCAAATGGAGTGATTCAAAAGCCTAACTTGACTAAAATTTCACAAAGAATCCATTGGAGGCATCGCGAGTTTCTGGATCGTTTGGCACGAGAAACGAGGCAGAATAACTGGCAGAAAAATATATAAAATAAGGGTTTGTTCATATGGTCATATTTTGAGTTGGGGAGCTCGGATTTGGGCAATTTTGGAGACGATTTTAACCATATGGATAGGGGTAAGTATTCTCTACTCGGTTTTGGTTATATTTCATGAATCTATCTTCGTTTTTGGCATTTGATTGATGATTTCAAAGTGAAATTTGGGGGTTTTTGCCTAAAGTTTCATAAAGTGAATTTTTAAGTTTTGAACATCGATTCAGAGTTGGATTTGAGTGAAACTAGTATGGTTGGACTTGTAATTGAATGGGTTGTCGGATTTTGTTAGTTTTGTCGGGTTCCAAGGTGCGGGCCCGGGTTTGACTTTTTGGTCGATTTTGGGATTTTGATTAAAGATTCGATCTTTATCATTTGGAATTATTTCCTTGAGCTATATTTGATGTATTTGAGTTTCTTTTGGCTAGTTTTGAGCCGTTTGGATGTCGCTACGCGCGTGATGGCATTTTTGGAGCATCGCTTGGCTTGCTCGGTATTGGAATTGGCTTGTTCGAGATAAGTAACTCTTCTAAACTTAGTGTTGAGGGTATGAAACCCCAAATTACATGCTATGTGATTGATGATGAGGTGACGCGCATGCTAGATGACGGGCGTGTGGGCGTGCACCCTGTGAATTGTGACTCTGTTGTTTTCATGGCACTGTTTAGTGGTCCTATTTTGTTGATATCTTTGTTTTCACCATGTGATAAAGTAACTGAGCTGTCAATCATGCTAGATATCATTTTTAGGCTTTATGCTAATATTTTTAGGACCAGAGTGGTAGTTGCTTTTGGTGTCATCTCACTGATTTCATCGATATTTCATACTCAGTCATATTCATGCATTCACATCATATCTTAGTCTCAATTGTTATTTATTGATACATCATATCATTGTTCCGGGTTAGCTTCCATGACATTGTGAGACCGTGGGTGAGACTGGAGAGATTGATGACTGAGTGAGGCCGAGAGCCTGATTCTAATTGACAGTTATGGGATCGGGCTACACGCCGCAACAGTTATATTGATTTATGATAGCACTTGGGCTGAAAGAGCCCCTCCGGAGTCTGCACACACCCCTAGTGAGCGCGGATGATAATATTGAGGGATGGATTTCCCTTGATATGGGTTTGTCCGAAGTACTTAACACCTGGAGATGCATTTCTCCACAGGGTTGGATTGCCCTTTTTCCTCGATATTGGGTGACTTATAGTCAGTGTTGTATATGTTCCGGGATGGATTTCCCTGGGCCGTATGGGCCAGATACAGTACCGAGTGATTGAGCATGATGAGTGAAAAGTGCGAGGCGCTGAGATTGACTACTCTGAGAGTGTGAGTACATGATTCATCTCTGAGAGTGTGAGTACATGAATCACACATGACATACATGCATAGAGATGCATTTTTTCTCATGTTGTACGGTATCACATTATTCATGACTTTTTACACACTTTGATATATGGGCGTAGAGGGGTATTTCACACTTGCTGTCTGGAAACAAAATGAAACATCTTATCTAATTGCGAAAAGGATTTTGGAAAAATTATAGTTTTCAAACTATCTTATCTATTGCGAAAAGGATTTTGGAAAAATTATAGTTTTCAAACTATCTCATATTTTTCGACGATTTCGGTAAAGGATTTGGGTTTTCACTGTTATTCTTGACAAGTGGAACTATTTTCGGAAAATTATGAAAAAGATGAGCATTTTACTTCTGAATTGCTTCCTTATTTATATGCTCTACATTGTTATAAAATGTTGATTGGCTATTGGTGTTGGACCCGACCATGTTCTAGCTCGTCACTACTTTCAACCTAAGGTTAGGTTTGTTACTTATTGAGTACATGGGGTCGGTTGTACTCATACTACACTTCCTGAACATTGCGTGCAGATTTCGGATGCCGATGTTGCTGTATTCGATGAGAGCTGGATTGAGGTGTACCTGCGTCCCTGTTGTAGCTGCCTCTTGTTCATGGTAGCCTAAGATTTTGAAACTCTATTTATGTACCTTTCAAATAGAAAGTGTTTTTAGTTCATATCAGCTTTGTAAACTCTATTCTTAGAAGCTCATGATTTGTACTACCAGTTCTTGGGAAATGTATAAGATTCAGATAATTCCTTTGCTTAATTGTCTTATTAATAGTGCTAAAATTGCATAGTTATTAGTTGGCTTACCTAGCGGGTTGGGTTAGGTGCCATCATGACTAGTGGATTTTGGGTCATGACAGAAAGAAACTACTTTTTATACATCATGAAAAGAAAATACTCTTTTTGTTGAAATGAAAGAAAATACTTTTTACTACTCTTTTTGTTGAAATGAAAGAAAATATTATTTACTACATCATTTTTTTCAAATGAAAGAAAATATTTTTTTTAACATCATGTAAAGAAAGTACTTTTTTTATAAAATGGAAAAAATACTTTTTTATATCATGAAAAGAAAATACTCATTTGTTGAAATGAAAAAAAAATACTCTATTTATAACATGAAAAGAAAGTACTATCAATAATATTTCTATTTAGGGTGGGGGTAGGGGTAGGGGCGAGGGTGGGGGTAGGGGTGGGTAAGGGTGTGGGGGTGGGTTGGTGGGGATGGGGAATAGGGTGGGAAGGTTGAAAAAGAGTTTTTGAAAATATTTTCCCTTCTCTGAATAGGGAAAACATTTCATGAGAAAAATATTTTCCTGAACATTTAAGCCAACCAAACATGGAAAAATTGAAAAATATCTTCCGATAAATATTTTTCTTCATACCAAACACACCTACTACCAACTGATACGAGATACTCAATAATTTGATTGGTTAAATCATCTTCGTTGTAGAAGAAATCTCAAAAGCGGTTCACATTTCCCATGTCTACATCTCTTATAAAATTTTTTTTGGTTTTCTATTCAATATCCTGTAGTCGTATTGAAGTTCGACAAAATTTGGATTCACGCTGGGAGAGTTCTATATTGGAGTAAAACTCTCACTAACAAAAGCGATTATATAGGGCTCGTATTTGATTAATTAGTGATGAAAGAGTACTTACCACTCTATTATAATCCTTTTTGGTACACTACAATATATTATTGTTACCAATGTTTGGCTTCATTTTGTTAGTTGCACTCCAAATAAATTTCCAATCCAATGCACACATGGGGTATTATTGGTTGGGAGAATATAATTTTGTGTTGTTATTTGGTCTTTAACAGTTAATCCTAGAGTTATCACGAGTTAGCATTTTTGGTTTGAGTTAGACTCAGAATTAACTTTTCTTACACATTGATTTATTGATAACAAGTACTTCAACTATCTTGTATTAAAATAAGAGGAGAGGGTAGCGGGTTTAATAGGTTTGAACCTATAATATAAGGTCCACGGTGCACCTCTTTGAATTGTCCTTCTTACTTGAAGTACGTACGTACATCGTTCTTTCTTCTTCTTCTTCTTAACTTGAGACACTCCCATTCGAATTATAATCTTTTTTCTTTCAAAACAAGGGCAATTGAACTACTATATGGTAAACTATACTTTTAACTTTTTCAAACTCCTTTTTGTATGGGATAAAATATGTTCATATTTAATGATCGCATGAGAAAGCGATACATGGAATCGAAGGCAGAAGATAGCCAAACCCGAAGGCAATGATCTCGCTTGTCACCGGAGAGAACATCCGGTAGCATTCAATGAAGAATATTCTACATCATTAAGTACATGATCTTTTACACAGAATATGTCATTCACTGCCCACCGTTACACACCCTTCAATGACCCTCATAATTGTCATTAAAGAGGAATTTAATCCTAGGATCTTGTTCCCTAGGTGCAGCTATAAATAGTGAGCTCTATCATCATCGTAAAAGACACGAATTTTCTGACAAGCATACACTATATTCTATCTGCCACGACCCAAAATTCACTAGTCGTGATGGCACCCAACCCAACATGTTAGGTCAGCCAATTAATAGTTAACACAATTCTAAAAAATTAAAGGTGACCAACAAATGTTATATCTGGATTCCATACGATATCCCGAGGACTGGTAGTACAAGTCATGAGCTACTAAGACTGGATTATTACCAGGATTCGACTCTAAAACTACCCGGGGACAAATGATATCCACACCCAGAAGGCACGAACGTCTCTAGAGTCAGCTCCCGTCATCCACCATAGCTCCGCTCCGCAATCTGCACGCAAGGTGCAGAAGTATAGTATGAGTACAACCGACCCCATGTACTCAGTAAGTATCTTGACTAACCTCGGTGAAGTAGTGACGAGGCTTTTTATTTAAAAGATACTCACTGATATAACCTGCGCAATAGACTAGTAATAGAACAATACTACAACCTAATAGAAAAGAGTACAAGAAACGAATATGCGAAGCGGTAAATAATTACTAGAAGAAATCAGGATCAATATTCCTCAATATCACGACCAATCCTTTCCTTAGACCGATAACCGAAAAACCACAGTAGTAAAACCATAACCTTCAGTGTGAGAAATGTACTCAAGATATCAAGTCAAATGGCACGGCAACACCCTTCGTGCATTTATCTCGTCCTCACCAAATATACGTATAACAATACCAACTGGGTGAAAGAAATACCAATAACAGTAATGACAAAGTGGAAAATACACAGGTAGCAATAACGAACATGGCAATACATATGGACTACGATAACAGACTAGGTAGAAGGCATAGAAGTAATGACAGCAATTAGGGAAGAAGAATATAAATTTTCACTAACTAGCATGGTAGAAGGCCTAGGTGTAGATATAACCAACAAGAGGGAAAGCATGATCTTTATGAGCAAACAAATAGAAGATACGAATAACTAACATGATAGAAAGCTTATATGAAAGTGCAACAAATGAGAAACGACATAGATGTAGATGTGACAACAAGAAGGAAAGCATGACATTTGCAAGTTAAACAGATAGAATGCATCGACAACACAACAACAATTAAGATCGAGGACAAAGATAGAATAACAACGACATATCACCTAGAAAACACAAGTGCAACACTAACAACTCAAGATAAAGGCATGAATGTCTACACAAGGAAAATATATCATAACATAATGCATGTCCCTCATCCTCGCCTGCACGGAAATACCCTTCGTGCCATGAACTCATGATAAAATAAAAATATGATATTGTAAATACAATGGCACAACATCACCCTTCGTACTTTTACTCTCATACTCACATGATAATGTAAATGGAATGGCGCGGCATCACACTTCGTGCTTTTACTTTCATTCTCATATGATAATGTAAATGAACTGGTACGGCATCACCCTTCGTGCTTTACACTCTCCCTCACATGATAATGTATATGTAATGGCACGGTATCACCCTTCGTGCTTTGCGCTCTTCCTCACCAATCATATGTATATCAATGACAAGCAAGGTAGGAAGCATGAATAACATCAAGGAGAGTGACTAAACTGATATTCCACATAAACATCAATGACAACTTTCAAGCCACTAACAGTTTAGTAAACCTCAAGAACCTTATTGTTCAAGTATTTCAACAAGTCTCAAAATGATCTTCAACACAAGTATAGAATTCAATATCTCAACAATAACGATCGTAGCGATGTATTAGTGATTAAGCACAGTGATGACCGAATTAAACACATCAATAGTTTCACAAAAATCCGTCAAATTTTAATCAAGTTATAATAAGCTAAATCTTGGCTCTAGCATTTAATTTCATATTCTTAGTAATCTAGAAGTCAAGTAAGACACGAAACAAGAAGATCACATAATTCTACAAGGCACAATTTATCGTATAATTTACCCCCGAGCATGTTTAATCCTGACACATGCATACACTCGTCACCTTATATATGCATCACCCCCGCCTGTAGCAAACAATAACAATTTGTAGGAAAAATCCCCCCCCCCCCCACCACCATAACAAAGTTAGGCAAGACACATACCTCAATTCGGCCAAATCAACACTCAAATTAGCTTTTCCTTTACAAATTCACCTCCTCTCGGCTCAATCTAGCCAAAGACGACTTAAATACAACAAACAATGCAAGAGAAACAATTTCAATCAACAAAGCAATGACTTTTATACAATTTCTAAAAAGTCAACAAAAGTCAACTCCATGCTCGCCCGGTCAAAATCCGGGTCCAAGGACAGGTCTTGACTACCCATAGCTCTACGAGTCCATATATGTGTTTCGTTTTCAAATCCTAATCCAATTCGACTCTCAAATCTCAAATTTTCATTTTTCAAAACGTTGACAATATCTCCAAAATTTTCACTTAGATTCTCATGAATTTGATGTTAAATCTAATGTATAATCACGAAATATAATTTAAAATTGATTAAAATTACTTACCCAATAGTTTGGATAAGTAATTACTTCGCAAAAGCGAAGCTTGAATAGTTCTGCCTCTATCGCAAATTAGATAAATTAGGTCGCAAATGCAAAGATAGGGCGTACGCAAAAGCGGCCCAAATGTTGGCAAAAGCGAACTACTAATGCCCAGTTGCGAAGCCTGCCAGTTCCCAGCCTCATCGCAAAAGCGATCACAAGTCCGCAAAAGCGGTAGTCGCAAATGCGACCCTCAACTCGCAAATGCTAGACCAGAACACCACCAAATTTGGACGTTCTTCCAAACACTCTGAAACGCGTACGAAACTCATCCGAGCCCTCGGGGCTCTAAATCAAACGTCCATACCATTCCAAAAACATAACACGAACTTGCTCGCGTGATCAAAACACCAAAATAACCTCTAGAATCACGAATCGGACGCCAAAACGCATGAAAATCACAATAAACTTCAAGAACTTCTTGAATCGCAACCAAGAGTCCGAACCATATCAGATCAACTCCAAATGACACCGAATTTTGCAGGCAAGTTCCATATGACCAAATGGAGCTATTCAAGTCCCGAAACGAAAATCCGAACCCGATAGCCTTAAAGTCTGACCATGGTCAAACTTAGGAGAATTCTAAATCTTTAGATTGCCAACTTCCGCCAAATGATGCTGAAACCTTTTAGAAACATCCAAATGCAAATTTGGACATACGCCCAAGTCCAAAATCACCATCCGGACCTACCCGAACCATCAAAACTCCGATCCAAGGTCAAATACTCAAAAGTCAAACCTTGATCAATTCTTTCAACTTCGAGCTTCTCAAATGAGAGTCACTCCTTAAAACCATTTCCGAACGACTCAAAAACATCAAGCCAATGATGCACGCAAGTCATAATACACTATGCGAAGTTACTCATGACTTCAAACTGCCGAACGGACGCAATTTCTCAAAACGACCAGCCGGGTCATTACACTATCAAAAGCTCAACAACATTTTACTTTCTTGCTTATTTGTATTGTTCTTATTGCTCCCGGTAGCTCTACACCCGGAACCAAGATATCTGCCGTCTATTTCAATATTAAGGCTGAGTCTTATATTTCTGTTTAATTCATCTATTATTTTTGGATCAAATTAATTTACTTGTTTATAAACCACATATAAATTTAATTGTACCATTTTACAGGTAAACAGTTTGGCGCCCACTGTGGGGCATAGACAGTCGTGTAATTGAATTAATCCCTGCATCTGTTACTAACTCGTTTGATTCTTTGTTCTTAGCAAAAACCATTAAAAATGATAGATAACGGTGTTAACAACACACATAACGTTAAGGCCCAAGGAAATCAGCCTCAGCACGAGGATTTAATCAATGACACCCGATTTAGCCTCTTCCAAGGTTTTTCTCCTCATGCTGTATGTTGATACCCAATTTTTCCTTATATATTTTTAATATGCAAAATAACTTCAAAATAGCACATATATGCATACATAAGCATGTCCAAGTGTTTTATTATTTTTTCCATAATTTTTAAAGGTTTAAATTGATTTATTNTCTCATAGGCTGAAGATCGCCCATACTGCATCTCATAGGCTGAAAGATCGCCTCATACTACACTTGCACGGCTGAAAGAACGCCACACACTGCATCTTGTAGGTTGAAAGATCGCCACATACTGCATCTGCACGGCTGAAAGATCGCCGCACGCTGCATCTCATAGGCTGAAAGATCGCCACATACTGCATCTGCACGGTTGAAAGATCGCCACACACTGCATCTCATAGGCTGAAAGATCGCCACATACTGCATCTGCACGGCTGAAAGATCGCCTCATACTACATTGCACGGCTGAAAGATCGCCACGTGCTACCGCATCCTTCATGGGCTGAAATATCGCCAACTCATCCAAAGGTGTCATCGTTCAGAGGCACCGTCTTCATAGCCCGAGAACACCATGTCATGGCCTGAGGATCCCTTTCAAACTTTTTGCATATCATTATTCAAAGGCGTCATGGTTCGGAGGCACCATCCCCATAGCCCGAGAACATCATTTCATAGACTGCGAATCCTTTATCATACGCTTCATGGCCCAGGACATCATGGTCTGAGGACGCCATTCCTGACCGTCCAAAGACAACATTCATGGTCCAATGGGAATTTGCATCATGTTCAAATTTGCGCATAATATATGCTTGCATTGCTTATTTGCAGGTAAACCGGGGAGCAACGGCCACCCCGGCAGGTGCAATTCTGCTCCAGTGCCCGCAGCCATATCAAACTTCACCATTCCCGTAAACCTATCGCTCACCCGGCTCTAGATATTGCGTCTGTCCTTGAAAAGCCTCCATCGATATACTCCGCCGACGGATCCTGAACTACATACGACCTGATTCCTGTAAAACCAGGGATATGTAGGCAGCTCAGAAGCCAGGATGCGGCCTAACCTTTTCAAACCATTTCGCTCGGTCAAAATTGAGCATCATTTCATTGCCCGGAAACTCTTTCATTCTTCCCGGGTAAAGAGGGGCAGCTGTTGATACCCAATATTTCCCTATATATTTTTAATATGCAAAATAACTTCAAAATAGCACATATATGCATACTTAAGCATGTCCAAGTGTTTTATTATTTTTTCCATAATTTTTAAAGGTTTAAATTGATTTATTTTCCCCCTTTTATCCATAAAATCCCCAATAATTATTTTCAAGATGATTATCTTGAGAATTCTTCTATTGGATTTTTATATTTATTCCAAAATATGGCTAAGGCAATTTTTACATATTTTTACAATTATATTTAGTATTTTAAGGCTAAATTGCACATAATTGCAATATTAGCCATTTAAGGTTTAATTATGTTTTATACGCATAAAATTGGATCCTATATTTTTAAATTGTTAATTATGTACTATAAATCACTTTAGTACTTTAAATTTATTTTTCAGAAACTATTTAGTATTTTTTATAAATTAAAAGGGAAAAACTGGCTATTTAAATAACAGCCCATTTGTATTTCAATTGTAGCCTAAATCAAACCCCAATTTCCCAGCCTAATTTTTAATTAAAACAGACCCCAACCCAATTGAAAACCCACCGGACCAAGCCCAAACCCGGATCCCCACCTACCCCATTCAATCTGGACCGTTGATCATTTAAATCAACGGTCCCCAGCTCCCCTTCCTAAATTAAAGCCAAACGACCCCCCAAACCCTCTCACTTCTCCACTCAACCGACTTTCATCTTTCTCTCTCTATCTCTGGTTCTCTCTGGAACCTTCTCCCCTCCCCTCCTCTCCGATGAACTTCACTCACCTTCTCCGGTCGTCTCCTTGCCTGAATCTATGGTGGTCTCACCACCTACCAGGGCTCCCTCTTGAACATGCGTCACTGTTTTGAGGCCTTCAAGTGAACCAGAAGCGGTTCACTCGCCTCCCATGGTTTTCCATGCCATTTTCCGGCCATCCATGGCTGTTCGAGTAAAATCCGTGACTTTTTCGGCTAGATCGGTAATTTCTCGAAGTTTTCTCACTTTTCTGGGTTCTCCGAAACCCTAACTTTTAAGACTTTCCGATTTTTCCTTCAAATCTGTCTTAGATCTGTGTATGTTATGAACCTCTTAAGTGTTTTCCTTAAAGGTTTCTCCGATTTTTTTCAAAACGACTCTTCGTCTTCAACGATTAGGGTTTTTCTTAAATCTCTTTTAAAAGATTTCTCCTCCGATTTTCAGTGTTGTCTTATGATTTTACTATGTTTAAACAACTTGTTTATGTTTTTCTTCTACCTGGCTCATCGTGTTGAAAACCCTAAGGATCTTTGGTTTTATCCGGGTTTCTGGAGTTGTCCTTGTTTATCTGTTTATATGCCTGTTTTGATTGGGTTCTTTATGGTTAAATCCTTTTTTCTTTGTTTGTCTTGAATGATTCTGAGTTCTTACCGCTTTTTAACTCAACTTTGTTAAAACCCTAATTTCCTAAAATTTTCCTCACTTGTTACTGTGAGTTTAAATACTTTCTTTACTTGTTTCTATGTGTTGGTTTGATCTCCTTTACCTGTTGCTATGTGTTAGACTGGTTTCTTCATTTTTGTCCTATGTGTGAGCCATGACTGTTTGACCTTGTTGATTACCATGCTTTGAGTAATCCTTAGCCTATTCATGTCACTTCTGTACGTCTATGTTCATCTAGTTTGCTCCTTTTTGTCAATATGTTTGACCCTGCATGTCTAATACGCCTGTTCATTCTTTTCTATTTATATGCTGAATTGCAGAATCATGATTCCTTCTTGATTGATCTTGATTTCCTCAAGTTATAGTATGATTACAAGGTTTTCTTATAAACCCCTAATTTTACTCGTTTGATTAAGTTAATTGATTCCCGTTCTTTTATTTGTTGTTTCACCCCTGCTGAATCCTTTCCCCAAATTAAGTATATTATGTACTTAGACTCAATTGTATACTCTATATTTTTACTATCCCTTATATGGTCAGAAATCAATCTTCTTCAAATTGATTTTCTTTCCTTAATTATCCTGTTAGTATCCTTTAAACAGTAATTCCTTGATAAAAGGGAAATACTTGTACTAATGGGAATCTGATTGTGATTATTTCCATACTTGTGTTAAAACTTTACTTGTTACCTTATTTTCTACTCGTTTTCAAAGCTATAAATACCCTACCCTCTCTTCTCTAAACACACGAACAACTGAGTTCAAAACACACACTTACACATTCAAACGCTCTTTCTTTCTCTACTACTGGTGCTTCTGCACTGACTTAATTGCTCATGCTGTTGTACTTTTGTTTACTGCTTTACTCAACATGCTTAAAATTCTGCCCTCTTTTGTTCAAATATGTTTACTTGTTCCTGCTTGTGTCCCTCAACTAGGATGTCTTATAATGTACTTGATTCATGACTAATTATGTGTTTCTGTTTTGGGTCTTCTATGTCCCCAACCCCCTACTCCCTGTTTGTAACTGCTGAAGCATGTACCCCTCCCTGAACTTGTTCTGTGGTTTTGTTTCTCCTATCCCTTGCTCCATTTCAAAACTCTTATGCAGTTCTACAAACTTATCTCACACATGTTTTTTTAAAAACTATTTCAAGTACTTTCACATGCACTCTTAGATCATTAGGTTCTGCCCCTCTTGTGTGAGCCTTGCTTTGGGGACCCTTGAGCTCCCTCTGAACCTGGACACATAAGGGCTGGCCCTTCCATACTGCACCTACTCTTGGATATGCAATCTGGGTGTGAGCACTGCCCTGGATCCCTTGAGGTCCTTAGGGAACTTTGACACACCTAGGTATGAGGGAAAGCTTTGGAACAATATTAGCATTTGAGGTGGTTTATTACGTAACTCAGAGAGGAAGTCAGAATCAGGCTTCCTATAGTTGTAACTTCTTTTTATTTATTTATTTATTTCTGCTTATGTAATTCAATCACATGGTTTGTAAACTAGTACTGGGGTCCCTCGTAAAAAAGGATGGGGAAATATGCATGCTATAGTTGTTAAAGGGTAGAAAGCACGTCATTAGGTTTATATTCCTAATTGTGCAATAGAAACCATGTTTAGAATTCATTATGCATTAGAAATCATGCTCTTAGGACCTTTGTTTCTCGATTCAGCACTTCATTCATTAGTCCATGCTTTATCACTTAGAAATCCTGCTCCTAGGGCAATAACAACACTGGTTAAAAAGTTGTTATTTCAAAATCCTGCAACTCTTATGTACATTTAGAAATCATGCCTTAGGGATTCTGGTTTTTCACAACCTTGCAATTTACATATTAGATACCATGTTCTAGGATCCTGTTTGCATTTTTCTTAAAACGCCTTGTTAATTACTGATTCATGAGAAGGTAGTAAAGTAATAATTTTCATATTGTGATGCTTCTGAATAAAATTGGTGACCATCTCTGCAACTAGAACAGCATGCTCTTAGGGTAAAATAATCTCCAAACTGCTCTTAATAACTTGGGATAACTATTGTATATCACTTTACGCCTAGGCAAGCTTTAGGTAATAACTTTAATAAAACTTGAACTGCCTTTGTTTAATTATCAACTGTTAAAATCAGTAGGCAAACCTGATTCGGACTTCTTTTCTGAGTCATGTGATAAATCTGGTTCTGATGTTATCACTCAAACACCCTACTTTAGGATTTTAAATTCAGACCTTAATTGTGTATAAGTCATGTTGTCTATGTGCATTATCTGGGAGGTATATCTGAACCTTCTATTCATTTTCTGTGTTTTCCCCCTTTAAATGCAGTCCTACATGTTTTGTATGTCGCCTTAGTATTTTGCCTTCAAACCTGAGAGTCTGCCTAGAACCTCCTTCTTATAGGATAAGAGTCCTAACCTCCGGGACTGATAGGAAGGGACGGGTAACAGCATGCAATAAGAATCGAAGCCAACCCTCGCTTTAATTACCTTCACTGGGTGGGAAAGGGTAGATATGGACATGATGACCGGTGCGCTAATGCCACGCGTAGCCCCTTTCTAAGGAGTGATTACCGGGCATTTTACTGATGTGATCCGTATTACAAACAAACCTAGGACCCCTTTTACATTCATAAGCATGCTTAGATTATAACTCTTTTTCAAAACCTTGCTTTTTTTTTATTAATCGTTTTCAAACGCTTGTGTATTTTAACCTAAATCCCCTGCTATGTGAGCCTTACTTATCTATTTGCTAATTGCACAAATTCACAAAAATTGTCTGGCCGGGAACCACACTAGTGGATTCTGAGGGGTGCCTAACACCTTCCCCTTAGGATAATTTCAAGACCTTACCCTATCTCTGGTTATCAAACGTAGTTGTAGATAAACCCTGTAGGTGCCCTAACGCACCTTAAAAATCGTTAGGTGGCGACTCTTCAAAAACGCAATACCCAATTTCCAAAGGGAAACGATTCATTACACCTCCATGAATGTCGAAACCCGGACTCCTCTCCGCGGAGGGAAAAAGGGGGCGCGACAGCGTGGCGATTCTGCTGGGGATTTTTTTTAGGCTTTTACCATTTCAGATTGTTCTTGTGAATTTGTACCCCCTTTATGTGCAATTACTTGATTAATTTCTTTAAAGCATTTAATTTCTTTTCAAAAGCGAAACTGACATATCTTTCTTGTTTCCTTCCTTTATTGCTGCTTTAAATTATAAAATTGCTGTATTTATTGCTTTCTTAACGTGCAAATACATGTCAACATGCTTTAATTATTGCATAATCATGCTCAACATCATACTCTACTCGTGCCGAACAAATATTATAGCAACGCTTGATGAGTAGTTGCGCTCTTCCTATATCATTGCCCCCTAAATTCGGAAAGGCATATTTGCGGTAAAACCAGTCAATCAGCGGTGCAGTCGACAGTTTCGTGCCTTCCCCCTTGAGTTGTCCGCTCAAGGGTACCAGTCTAAAACCCCATAGAAACCTTACTCTGTTAAATTGTGCACACATCGTAGTCAAACCTAGCCGGGTCAGTTATGTTGTCCACATAATGATCCTTTAAGATAGCCTTGTCCAAAGTCCACTGGGTTTCCCTAAAACCCAAACGGACATCATCACGTTCTGTGCATTATTTGGAGAAGTGAATGCTTCATGCTAATTGTTGATATTAAATAGTCGAGTCTGGTGGGGGTAAGGGCCTAACCTTATTTGTCTTGCAGAAATATGAGGCACGAAGTCCCCAGGTTCGGCATGGTCACCAACATCCACCCAAGATTGGCTGGTGGAGAGATTTACATTCTAGTGACCAAACCCTCGTCAGAAAATACCTGGGCAATCTACCATCCCTCCTGGAGATTCAACCTAACAACATGATCATAGAAGCTGCTACGTTGTTTTGGGATTGTGAAAGGGCCGTGTTCCGCTTTGGGGACATCGAGGTGACACCTTTGCTAGAGGTGATAGGAGGACTGGTCGGTCTAGTATGGGAAACTCCAGGTCTGCTAATGCCCGAGAACCGCACAGGCAGGGGTTTCCTTAAGATGATGGGTTTGAAGAAGAATGCAGAATTGACATGCCTAAAGGAATCATACATCCCTTTTGACTACCTGTATGAAAGGTACGGTCACTGCAAATCCTACCGTACCTACCCTGACGAGTTTGCCATCACGTCCTTGGGACACATCCATTGCAGGGTTTTCGTCTTCATGTTTTGCTTCCTAGGTCTGATCGTGTTTCCGATGAAGAAAGGGAGAATTCATACCAGGATGGCTATGGTAACTAAGACCCTAATGTAGGGATTGGTGGGCAGACATTCAACATTGTACTCATGATCATATACCGAGCCTTAGAGAAGTGTCAACGAGGAGCAAAACACTTCGATACTTCAACTCTAGCTCATGGAACATCTCCAAAAGGGCGAATACCGACAAGAAATTCAGCGAAGGGACTGGGATGATCACATCGCTTTCCACCATCCAAAGCGAATGCATTACATCCCCGACATGTTCGCTCAGCATGAGAATGCCAAAGGATGGGTTGAGCTATTTGATAATCTGACCGAAGAACAGGTTCAATGGATGTTCGAGTGGTTTCCGACAGAGGAGTTCATCGCCAGATCCAGAGATGCACATTTCCTGATACTAATTGGTCTAAGAGGAACATACCCTTACGTCCCTCTTCGAGTTATGAGGCAAGGTGGTAGGAAGCAAGTCATACCCATGGTCGACAAGATGAGCCACTTCCGAGCTGACTTCCAAAATGATAATAGTCCCTACAAGTGCCAAGCCCAACACATGTGGCATTGCAAGATCGTAATGGGGAAAGACACCATCAAGCCAGACAGATATCATGCGGTTGTACTCCTTTCTATTCAGGTTGGTTGGAAGACAATCATGATGGTCTGGGCCAGCCAGGGTTCGTTCGAGGTCATAGAATTATAGATGAAAAGGCCGAGGCACAAGTCAAGTACAACCAGCTGCGCAAAAGGATCCGTGAATGCAAGAGCGAACACCGCGAGATACAAGAGTCCAACCAGAAGCTGATTGAGGAATGCAAAGACATGGCTATCAACGCCAACAAAAGGCTAGGATACTTGGAGGGAGGCATAGTAGAACTAGAAAGAAAGTTTCTCAAAAGAGTTGAATATTGTCAAGAGGCTGAAGGGACCGAAGGTGGACATCTAGCAAGAGCGTACCTGTTGCTGGGACTTCGCGAGTTGGGGAAGCTGTTCGACGGAGCCAAGGACGCCGAATCTGGGGAAGGTCCTTCTGGGACCAAGTAGATAGGAGTTTATCTTTTTCGCTTTATAAATATAATAAGGCCAATGGCCATTAGTGACTTTTATTTCCTATTTATTAGTGACCATTTGGGATTCGTCTTATTTTTATCAATAAAATGATGGCATTTAGCAATCTAAGTTCTCCAAATCAATTTGTCGCTAGGCCTACCTCGGGCACAACGAGGTTCCCAAATTAGGACACGCTTTACATTCCTGCACTATGTGTTTAAATATTGCAATACTTTTTATGATCCTCACTGACTTGGTTACCTTTTATTTTTGTTTTTATTATTCCCCTCCCCAAAGGTTTGTTCGTGCACTCTGGAATCATCATCTTATTCCAAGAGATCCAGGGGCCCTCCACCCACTCCTCCTCTTAGTCCTGTTAAAAGCAAGAACAAAGGCAAGATGGAAGATTTGAACAACATAAGGAAGGAGAACCCAACTGAACGGGTTGAGGCCACTGATGGCCATGGTATTCAGGTCCCTAATGAGAATGTGTCACAACTTGAGCAGAAGCTGTTGAAATTTCAGGAAGAGCTCGATCAGGTTCGGAATCTGGCAAGCCTGTCATTTTCCCTCAGCACCCCAGATGTCAACTTCCCCAACACTCAAAACCCTACACCTCCTCAAAATATCCCAAAACAACAGAAGCATCCCGCTCCTCACCATCCTGTTGCTCCACCAAAGAACCAATGCAGCACTTGCCATACCCCAAACAACACTCCACAACTCATCCCAGAACCTCAGAACTCCACAAACGACCATTTCCACACCCATACACCAGGCCACCATAACAATCTTATCTACGTGGAAACCATGCCACACTCCACCCGACCCATCTCATACACACCTGAGTCTGATGAAAAGGATCTGCTTATCAGGAATTTGGCCGAAGAACTTAAGAAACTGACCAGCCGGATTCAGGGCGTCGAAGGAAGCAAAGGAATCGAAGGGCTAAACTATGAGGATCTTTACATATAGCCTGATGTCGAACTGCCCGAGGGGTACAAACCTCCTAAGTTCGAAATGTTTGATGGTACGGGTGATCCAAGGGTCCATCTGAGGACATACTGCGACAAGTTGGTTGGAGTAGGGAAGGACGAGAGAATCCGCATGAAGCTGTTCATGAGAAGTTTGAAAGGAGATGCATTATCTTGGTACATCAGCCAAGATCCCAAGAAGTGGTCAAGCTGGGTAGGCATGGCATCTGACTTTATGGACAAATTCAGGTTTAATACGGAGAATGCACCAGACGTGTTCTATATACAGAATCTGAAGAAGAAGCCCACAGAGACGTTTCGCGAATATGCTACTCGCTGGAGGTCCGAAGCTGCTAAGGTCAGACCTGCCTTAGAAGAGGAACAAATGAACAAGTTCTTTGTCCGGGCTCAGGACCCACAGTGCTATGAACGGCTGATGATAATTGAGAACCACAAGTTTTCCGACATTATCAGATTGGGTGAAAGAATTGAAGAAGGTATCAAAAACGGTATGGTTACAAACTTCGAGGCCCTGCAAGCTATAAATAAGGCCTTACAGTCTGGTGGTGTGTCTAAGAAGAGGGACGTAGGGGCCGTGATGGTTGCACAAAGGACCAAGTCTCCCCTCAAATACCAAGCTTACCCAATACCTCCACTCACATACCAGCCAACCCCAAATTACCAAACACCCTCATACCAAGCTCCACCACCAACTTATCAGTCATCTCCACCTCCTACATATCAACCTACTTCACCCAGATACTCCCAACCCGCTCATGTCTACCAAACCTATAATGCTCAACCATCCCATTATCAATCACCCCCTGTACGCCAAAACTTCCCTAGACCTCGACCTAATTTTGATCGCAGACCTCCAAAACAGTATACAGCCATCGCCGAACCCATTGACCAGCTGTATGAGAGACTCAAAGCTGCTGGTTATGTCAGCCCCATCCTTGCTGCAACCCCTGAGAATCCTTCTCAGTGGGTTAACCCAAACAAATCCAATGCATACCACTCCGGCATGAAAGGGCACACCGTTGATGAATGTCGTTCCTTGAAAGACAAAATACAGTCTTTGATTGATAACAAGATCATTGTGGCAAAAGAACCCACTGCAAACATCCGCAACAACCCTCTGCCAGACCATAAGGGTGGAGGTATCCACATGATTGAAATAGAAGATGACTGGGACCCCGAGGGATCCATCGGGTTGATCACAGAAGGTGATGACCCAAAGAAACCAACAATTATTCTCAATCCAATCATAGTCCAGATTCAACCGTCTGAGGATGTTGAGGTGAATATGTCTGTACCACTTGAGTTTGAAGCAACATCATCCGCAAAGACACCAGCACCAATTGAGGTTGAATTCGTGTCTCCGGCAAATGCACCCGCACCATTTGAGGTTGCAGTCTTGCCACCCAAGGCACATGTTCCGTTCGGAGTGAGGATAGCCACGCCGATCCCTGTGGCAATGGCAACCATGACACCATTCTATACAAATACCGTACCCTGGGATTATACAGCCGAGGCAAGAAGGAAAGACAAGGTCAGAATGGAAGAAACTGTCGCAGCACAGGGTATGACAAGAACTTGTACGGTCTATACCCCTGAACACCTAGCTGAATCAAGCAAGCAGGCCTCCAATCGGCCGCCCCTCATTGAGACAGGTCTGGATGACCTTTGGAGGAAGATACAGGCCAAGGAATATTCGGTCATCGACCAGTTAAACAAGACACCAGCACAAATAGCCATTCTCTCTTTTTTTCTGCAGAATTCTGAGGCGCACAAGAATGCTCTGTTAAAGGTGTTAAGTGAAGCATACGTACCAAGTAACATCACTGGCGGGGAAATGGCTATTATGGTAGGGAAAGTTCTGGAAAGCCACAAGATCACCTTTCATGAGGACGAGTTGCCACCTGAAGGGCTAGGGCACAACAAGGCACTGCACATGACCGTGCTGCGAAGATTATTTTATCACCAGAATCCTGATCGATGGAGGTTCCAGTCTTAACATCTGTCCGCTGGTAACACTCAAGAAGTTGGGTAAAGGGCTGCATGAGATAACAGACGGAGCAATAAATTTGAAAGCCTTCGATGGTTCTCAAAGTTCCACCATTGGTGAGATTAGTCTATGCCTGCAGATGGGACCAACCTGGTTCGTGGTCGATTTCCAGGTAATAGATGTACCAGCATCTTACAACTTGCTGCTGGGACGGCCATGGATTCATGCTGCTGGGGCCGTAGCATCATCGCTACATTAGGCGGTAAAGTTCGAATGGAATCACCAGGAAGTGATCATTCACGGCGACGCAACAACCCTATATACAGTAGCCAGACTATTCCGGTGATCGGGGGAAGAAGGAAGCTGGGTGAAGAAACTTAACACCACATCGAGCGGGTCAATGCTATCGACAAAGACAAATGGTGGGATAACAAAATCGAGAGTATACTGAATTGGAGTGGGTACGAACCTGGCAAAAGGCTCGGCAAGAACCTCCAAGGGATCTCTAAAACTATAAAACTCAAGAAACATGGCACTACCTTCGGTTTGGGATATGATTACACCTGGGAAGAATTGAGTAACTGGTCGCCACCATGGCGCGGTCCTTACTATCCACTAGAATAGCCAATACCGCATCTGGAGCAGACTTTCCAACAGGCTGATGTTATTTATGGGTTGGATGAAGAAGAAGCGCTTGCAGCAGTGAAGAACTTGTTCATAGAAGACAGTGATATGGACTGTTGTGTCATTCTCGAGGAGGGAGAGGAAGGCCCTTCCATATAGGCTGTGAGCAGAGGGGCATTTCTCAAGAATTGGACCATCAGAACAACCGGAGCCCGACGAGCCTCGGGGTAGCAAGGCTAAAACAAGCATCATTCACTGTTTTATTTACTAAATGATTTTCTTTACGCATTTTCAATTCCCGCAATAAGATCTTCGATGTTCAAAACAGTTATTCAATTTATCAAAAGCATGTTGGATTTTTCCTATGATTTAATATTTATTGCTATCTCTCCTTACTTTACCAATACAACATTACTATTACCTATCTTGATGAACCAATGACTGTGACATGCAATGAGACAACGCAACAAACGGACATTGATTCAGAGGAAGATGACATACCTGACGAGATTGTCAAAGAAGTTGAGAACTTTGAAAATAGACCTAAGTCCAACCTGGACGAGACCGAAATTGTCAACCTGGGAGATGCAGAGAACGTCAAGGAAACACGAATCAGCATTCACTTATCGCAATCAGAGAAGAAAGAATACACAGAATTTCTAAGGAGTATGAGGACATATTCGCCTGGTCGTATGATGACATGACTGGTCTGAGTACGTCTATTGTGGCTCACAAACTACCAACCGATCCAATGTGTCCACCGTTAAAGCAAAATCTCAGAAAGCTCAAGCCTGATATGAGTCTGAAAATCAAAGTCACCAAGCAGATCAAAGCCAAGGTTCTTAGGGTGGTTGAGTACCCGACATGGTTAGCCAACATTGTGCCAGTGCCAAAGAAGGATGGGAAGGTCAGATTCTGTGTCGACTACTGGGATCTCAACCGGGCCAGACCGAAAGACGACTTCCCTTTGCCAAATATACACATCCTGATTGACAATTGCGCCAAGCATGAGCTACAGTCATTCGTAGATTGCTTCGCTGGTTACCATCAGATCTGGATGGATGAGGAAGATGCTGAGAAAACGACTTTCATTACGCCGTGGAGAGTGTATATTTACAAGATGATGCCATTCGACCTGAAGAATGCAGGGGACACCTACATGAGGGCCATGACTACCATCTTTCATGACATGATGCACAAGGAGATAGAGGTATATGTGGACGATGTTATTATCAAATCCAAGAAAGCCACTGACCACATGGAAGATCTGAGGAAGTTCTTCAATAGATTGCGGAGGTACAACCTGAAGCTAAACCCTGCAAAGTGTGCATTTGGGGTTCCTGCTGGGAAGTTGCTTGGGTTTATTGTGAGCCGCCGAGGAATAGAACTGGATCCATCGAAAGTCAAAGCCATTCAAGAACTACCACCGCCAAGGAACAAGAAAGATGTGATGAGTTTCTTGGGAAGGCTTAACTACATCAGCCGATTCATAGCACAATTTACAGTTATCTCTGAGCTAATCTTTAAAATGTTAAAGAAGGACGCCGCTACCAAATGGATCGATGACTACCAGAAGGTCTTCGACAAAATCAAGGAGTACCTGTCAACACCACCAGTCTTAGTCCCGCTCGAGCCTAGTAGACCCTTATTACTCTACCTTGCAGTGTTGGATGGAGCTTTCGGCTGCGTCCTGGGGCAGCATGATGAAACGGGAAGGAAGGAACAAGCCATTTATTATCTCAGTAAGAAGTTCAGCCCGTACGAGGCCCGGTATTCTCTATTGGAACGGACCTGTTGTGCTTTGACTTGGGTAGCTCAGAAACTGAGACATTGCTTCTATGCCTATACTACATATCTCATATCGAGAATGGATCCCTTGAAGTACATATTTCTGAAGCCCATGCCCACTGGCAAGTAAGCCAAGTGGCAAATTCTGTTGAGTGAGTTCGACATTGTTTTCGTAACTCAGAAAGCGGTCAAGGGACAGGCACTTGCAGACCACCTTGCTGAAAACCCCGTGGATGGAGGATACGAACCCGTGAAAACATATTTTCCTGATGAAGAGGTATCATTCATAGGAGAAGACATTGCGGAATCCTATGACGGTTGGAGAATGTTCTTCGATGGAGCAGCAAACTTCAAAAGAGTTGGCATAGGAGCAGTCCTAATATCAGAAACCGGTCAGCATTATCCGGTGTCTGCCAAACTCAGGTTCCACTGCACCAACAATATGGCCGAGTATGAAGCCTTCATCTTAGGACTCAAAATGGCCATTGACATGAACGTTCAAGAGCTGCTAGTGATTGGAGATTAAAACATACTCATACATCAGGGACAATAAGAATGGACAACCAAGAATTCCAAGATACTCCCGTATTTGCACCACGTACAGGAGTTGAGAAAGAGGTTCACAAAGACGGAATTCCAACATGTTCCCAGAATCCAGAATGAGTTCGCCGATGCAATTGCTACCCTATCATCTATGATACAGCATCCGGACAAGAATTTCATTGATCCCATTCCGGTAAAAATCCATAATCAGCCGGCATACTGTGCCTATGTCGAAGAAGAAGCAGACGGAAAGCCTTGGTTTCATGATATCAAGGAATATTTGGCAAAAGGAGAGTACCATGAGCTTGTAAATCCTACTCAGAAACGCACACTACGGAGATTTTCCAACAACTTCTTTCACAGCGGAGGAATCCTATATAGGAGGACTCCCGATTTAGGATTATTAAGATGTGTCGACGCAAAGGAAGCATCCAAGCTACTAGAGGAAATTCATGCTGGGACCTGCGGTCCACATATGAACGATTTTGTCTTAGCAAAGAAGATGCTCCGGGCGGGTTACTTTTGGATGACTATGGAAACGAACTGCATCCAGTATGTCCGAAAATGCCACCGTTGTCAGATACATGCAGACATGATAAAGGTACCTCCAAACGAGCTTAACGCAACAAGCTCACCGTGGTCGTTTGCCGCCTGGGGAATGGACGTTATTGGACCAATCGAGCCTGCCGCTTCCAACGAACACAGGTTCATCCTAGTAGCCATCGACTATTTCACCAAATGGGTCGAAGCAGCATCTTACAAAGTAGTGACTAACAAAGTCGTGGCAGACTTTGTCCGCGATCGCATTGTTTGTCGATTCGGAATTCCAGAAGCAATCATTACTGATAATGGCTCCAACCTCAACAGCGACTTGATGAAAGCTATGTGTGAAACATTCAAGATCAGACACAAGAATTCCACAGCCTACAGGCCTCAAATGAATGGAGCGGTAGAAGCCGCCAACAAGAATATCAAGAAGATATTGAGGAAAATGATAGAAAAGAATAAACAATGGCACGAGAAGTTATCATTTGCTCTATTGGGATATCGCACCACAGTCCGCACATCAACCGGGGCAACCCCCTATATGCTGGTTTACAGTATAGAGGCTTTCATTCCCGCTGAGGTAGAAATTCCTTCCCTAAGGATCATACAAGAAGCTGAGCTCGACGACGCAGAGTGGGTAAAAAGTCATTATGAGCAACTAGCCCTTATAGACGGAAAGAGAATGAATGCAGTCTGCCATGTTCAACTCTACCAGAACAGAATGTCCAGAGCCTTCAACAAAAGAGTCAAGCCAAGATAGTTCACACCGGGGCAGCTGGTGTTAAAGAAAATTTTTCCGCATCAAGATGAAGCCAAAGGAAAGTTCTCTCCCAACTGGTAAGGTCCATACATGGTTCCCCGGGTTTTGACAGGAGGAGCCCTCATACTTGCAGAAATGGACGGGGAAGTCTGGCCGAAGCCGATCAATTCAGATGCTGTCAAGCGTTACTATGTGTAAACTTTATGCTTTCCTTATATGATGTAAATTGAACTACGCCTGACCCGATTCCCGTTTAAGAGGGGATACGTAGGCAGCCATATGGGTTCGATCACAATTCAATAAAATTGCATTTCCCCCCGCAATTGGAAACTGGGGCAGAATTTTGAGGAGGACCCTCAAAATTTCGAAGTAATTTCAGCCAATCGCCACACGAGCAGCAGTCAGAAACGTCAACCCATCAAACTAGGGCAGAATTTTGAGGAGGACCCTCAAAATTCCGTAGCAGGAGAGGTTGCAATGTCCTGAACTACGTCACAGTCGTCGGTTCATCTAAAAGCTATTTTTTTATTATACATTTATGTCATGCTTTTACAAAATCATGCATGTTTATTATTGAAACTGCTTTATTTAGCAACGCTACCCCAATGATACAGATGGTGTCACCAGATCAAAAGCCGAACGAGTCAAGCAAAGCCAGCGGGGATACGAACTAACCTCCCCCTTTACAAAACTCACGATTTTTCTTTGGATGCAGGCACTAGGATTGCGAAATCCATAAACATATTGTACGTCCAGGGAACAAACATTGTTCTCAGAACCGTTGCACTTGCCAACATTTGCTATCAGCACACACCAGTAATGCTCCGTAGTAACAATTCTCCCAGTAATCACAATGCCGCAATCTGCTATCAGCTAAGAAAACTCTACTGTCATTTGTTACTTTATTTCTTGCATAAGACTACTATTCTGCCTTCCGAGGTTAAGCTCCACCTCCAACTGCATCTACATTGCATAAGGCTACATTTCTGCCTTCCAATCTGCATAAGGCTACCATTCTGCCTTCCGAGTTTAAGCTCTACCTCCAACTGCATCTGCATTGCATAAGGCTACTATTCTGCCCTCCAATCTGCATAAGGCTACCATTCTGCCTTCCGAGGTTAAGCTCTACCTCCAACTGCATCTGGATTGCATAAGGCTACTATTCTATCTTCCAATCTGCATAGGGCTACCATTCTGCCTTCCGAGGTTAAGCTCTACCTCCATCTGCATTCGCATCTTTGCATAAAGCTACTATTCTGCCTTCCAATTTGCATAAGGCTACTATTCTGCCTTCCAATCTGCATAAGGATACCATTCTGCATTCCGAGACTAAACGCTATCTCCATCTGCATCTGCATGGCTGTAAGATCGCCACATACTGCATCTGCATGGCTGAAAGATCGCCTCATTCTACATCTGCACGGCTGAAAGATCGCCACGTACTATACCTGCATGGCTGAAAGATCGCCACACACTGCATCTCACGGCTGAAAGATCGCATCATACTACATTGCACGGCTGAAAGATCTCCACACGCTACTGCATCCTTCATGGGTTGAAATATCGCCAACTCATCCAAAGGCGTCATCGTTCAGAGGCACCATCTTCATAGCCCGAGAACACCATGTCATGGCCTGAGGATCTCTTTCAAACTTTTGCATATCATTATTCAAAGACGTCATGGACCGGAGGCACCATCCTCATAGCCCGAGGACATCATTTCATGGCCTGAGAATCTTTTATCATACGCTTCATGGCCCAGGACATCATGGTCTGAGGACGCCATTCCTAACCGTCCAAAGACAGCATTCATGGTCCAACGAGAATTTGCATCATGTTTAAATTTGGGCATAATATATGCTTGCATTGCTTATTTGCAGGTAAACCGGCGAGCAACGGCCATCCCGGCAGGAGCGATTCCGCTCCAGTGCCTTCCCCCTTGAGTTGTCCGCTCAACGGTACCAGTCTAAAACCCCATAGGAACCTTACTCTGTTAAATTGTGCATGCATCATGGTCAAACCTAGCCGGGTCAGTTATGTTGTCCACATAATGATCCTTTAAGATAGCCTTGTCCAATGTCCACTGGGTTTCCCTAAAACCCAAATGGACATCATCACGTTTTGTGCATTTATTTGGATAATTAAATGCTTCATGCCAATTGTTGATGTTAAATAGTCGAGCCTGGTGGGGGTAAGGGCCTAACCTTGTTTGCCTTGCAGAAAAATGAGGCACGAAGTCCCCAGATTCGGCATGGTCACCAACATCCACCTAAGATTGCTAAGCTGGTGGAGAGATTTACATTTTAGTGACCAAACCCTCGTCAGAAAATATCTGGGCAATATACCATCCCTCCTGGAGATTCAACCTAACAACATGATTATAGAAGCTGCTACGTTGTTTTGGGATTGTGAAAGGGTCGTGTTCCGCTTTAGGGACATTGAGATAACACCTTTGCTAGAGGAGATAGGAGGACTGGCCGATCTAGTGTGGGAAACTCCGAGTCTGCTAATGCCCGAGAACCGCACAGGAAAGGGTTTCCTTAAAATGATGGGTTTGAAGAAGAATGCAGAATTGACATGCCTAAAGGAATCATACATCCCTTTTGACTACCTGTATGAAAGGTACGGTCACAACAAATCCTACCGTACCTACCCTGACGAGTTTGCCATCACGTCCTTGGGACACATCCATCGCAGGGTTTTCGTCTTCATATTTTGCTTCCTGGATCTGATCGTGTTTCCGATGAAGAAAGGGAGAATTCATACCAAGCTGGCTATGGTAACCAAGACCCTAATGGAGGGGATTGCTGGGCAGACATTCAGCATTGTACCCATGATCATCGCAGACATATACCGAGCCTAAGAAGTGTCAATGAGGAGCAAAACACTTCGAAGGCTACAATTTACTACTTCAACTCTGGCTCACGGAACATCTCCAAAAGGGCGAATACCGACAAGAAATTCAGCGAAGGGACTGGGATGATCACATCGCTTTCCACCTTCCAAAGCGAATGAATCACATCCCCGACATGTTCGCTCAGCCTGAGAATGCCAAAGGATGGGTTTAGCTATTTGATAATCTGACCGAAGAACAGGTTCAATGGATGTTCGAGTGGTTTCCAACGGAGGAGTTCATCGCCCGATCCAGAGATGCACCTTTCCTGATACTAATTGGTCTAAGAGGAACATACCCTTATGTCCCTCTTCGAGTTATGAGGCAAGCTGGTAGGAAGCAAGTCATACCCAGGGTCGACAAGATGAGCCAATTCCGAGCTGACTTCCAAAATGATGATAGTCCCTACAAGTGCCAAGCCCAACATATGTGGCATTGCAAGATCGTAATGGGGAAAGACACCATCGAGCCAGACAGATATCATGTCGGTTGTACTCCTTTCTATTCAGGTTGGTTGGAAGACAATCATGATGGTCTGGGCCAGCCAGGGTTCGTTCGAGGTCATAGAATTATAGATGAAAAGGCCGAGGCACAGGTCAAGTACAACCAGCTGCGCAAAAGGATCCGTGAATGCGAGAGCGAACACCGCGAGATACAAGAGTCCAACTAGAAGGTGATTGAGGAATGGAAAGACATAGCTATCAACGCCAACAAAAGGCTAGGATACTTGGAGCGAGGCATAGTAGAACTGGAAAGAAAGTTTCTCAAAAGAGTTGAAGATTGTTAAGAGGCCGAAGGAACCAAAGGTGGACATCTAGCAAGAGCGTACCTATTGCTGGGATTTCGCGAGTTGGGGAAGCTGTTTGGCGGAGCCAAGGATGCCGAATCTGGGGAAGGTCCTTCTGGGACCAAGTAGATAGGAGTTTATCTTTTTCGCTTTATAAATGTAATAAGGCCAATGGCCATTAGTGACTTTTATTTCCTGTTTATTTAGTGTCGATTTTGGATTCGTCTTAATTTTATCAATAAAATGAGGTATTTAGCATTCTAAGTTCTCCAAATCAATTTGTCACTAGGCCTACATCGGGCACAACGAGGTTCCCAAATTAGGACACGCTTTACATTCCTGCACCATGTATTTAAATATTGCAATACTTTTTATGATCCTCACTGACTTGGTTACCTTTTATTTTTGTTTTTATTATTCCCCTCCCCAAAGTTTAGTTTGTGCACTCTGGCATCATCATCTTATTCCACGAGATCCAGGGGCCCCCCACCCACTCCTCCTCTTAGTCCTGTTAAAAGCAAGAACAAAGGCAAGATGGAAGATTTGAACAACATCAGGAAGGAGAACCCAACTGAACGGGTTGAGGCCATTGATGGCCATGGTATTCGGGTCCCTAACGAGAATGTGTCACAACTTGAGCAGAAGCTGTTGAAATTTCAGGAAGAGCTCGATCAGGTTTGGAATCTGGCAAGCCTGTCATTTTCCCACAGCACCCTAGATGTCAACTTCCCCAACACTCAAAACCCTACACCTCCTCAAAATATCCCAAAACAACAGAAGCATCCCGCTCCTCACCATCCAGTTGCTCCACCAAAGAACCAATGCAACACCTGCCATACCCCAAACAACACTCCACTACTCATCCAGAACCTCAGAACTCCACAAACGACCATTTCCACACCCATACACCAGGCCACCATAACAATCCTATCTACGTGGAAACCATGCCACACTCCACCCAACCTATCTCATGCACACCTGAGTCTGATGAAAAGGATCTGCTTATCAAGAACCTGGCTGAGGAACTTAAGAAACTGACCATCCAGATTTAGGGCGTAGAGGGAAGCAAAGGAATCGAAGGGCTGAACTATGAGGATCTTTGCATACAGCCTGATGTCGAACTGCCCGAGGGGTACAAACCTCCTAAGTTCGGAACGTTTGATTGTACGGGTGATCCAAGGGCACATCTGAGGACATACTGCGACAAGTTCGTTGGAGTAGGGAAGGACGAGAGAATCCGCATAAAGCTGTTCATGAGAAGTTTGAAAGGAGATGCATTATCTTGGTTCATCAGCCAAGATCCCAAGAAGTGGTCAAGCTGTGTAGGCATGGCATCTGACTTTATGGACAGATTCATGTTTAATACGGAGAATGCACCAGATGTGTTCTATATACAGAATCTGAAGAAGAAGCGCACAGAGACGTTTTGCGAAGATGCTACTCGCTGGAGGTCCGAAGCTGCTAAGGTCAGACCTGCCTTAGAAGAGGAACAAGTGAACAAGTTCTTTGTCCGGGCTCCGGACCCACAGTACTATGAATGGCTGATGATGATTGAGAACCACAAGTTTTCCGACATTATCAAATTGGGTGAAAGAATTGAAGAAGGTGTCAAAAGCGGTATGGTTACAAACTTCGAGGCCTTGCAAGCTACGAATAAGGCCTTACAGTCCGCTGGTGTATCCAAGAAGAGGGACGTAGGGGTCGTGATGGTTGCACAAAGGACCAAGTCTCCCCTCAAATACCAAGCTTACCCAATACCTCCACTCACATACCAGCCAACCCCAAATTACCAAACACCCTCATACCAAGCTCCAGCACCAACTTATCAGTCATCTCCACCTCCTACATATCAACTACTTCACCCAGATACTCCCAACCCGCTCATGTCTACCAAACCTTTAATGCTCAACCATCCCATTATCAATCACCCACGGCACACCAAAATTTCCCTAGACCCCGACCTAATTTCGATCGCAGACCTCTAAAATAGTATACAGCCATCGTCGAACCCATTGACCAGCTATATGAGAGACTCAAAGCTGCTGGTTATGTCACCCCCATCGATGCTGCAACCCCTGAGAATCCTTCTCAGTGGGTTAACCCAAACAAATCCTGTGCATACCACTCTGGCATGAAAGGGCACACCGTCGATGAATGACGTTCCTTGAAAGACAAGATATAGTCTTTGATTGATAACAAGATCATTGTGGCAAAAGAACCTGCTCCAAACATCCGCCACAACCATCTGCCAGACTATAAGGGTGGAGGTATCCACATGATTGAAAGAGAAGATGACTGGGACCCCGAGGGATCCATCGGGTTGATCGCAAAAGGTGATGACCCAAAGAAACCAACAATTACTCTCAATCCAATCATAGTCTAGATTCAACCGTCTGAGGACGCTGAGGTGAATGTGTTTGTACCCAAGGCACATGTTCCGTTCAGAGTGAGGATAGCCACGCCGATCCCAGTGGAGATGGTAACCATGACACCATTCTATACAAATGCCGTACCCTGGGATTATACAGCCGAGGCAAGAAGGAAAGGCAAGGTCAGAATGGAAGAAACTGTCGCAGCACAGGGTATGACAAGAACCGGTACAGTCATTACCCCTGAACACCTAGCTGAATAAAGAAAGCAGGCCTCCAATCGGCCGCCCCTCATTGAGACAGGTCCAGATTAACTTTGGAGGAAGATACAGGCCAAGGAATATTCGGTCATCGACCAGTTAAACAAGACACCAGCACAAATATCCATTCTCTCTTTGCTGCAGAATTCTGAGGCGCACAAGAATGCTCTGTTAAAGGTGTTAAGTGAAGCATACGTACCAGGTAACATCACTTGCGAGGAAATGGCTAATATGGTAGGGCAAGTTCTGGATAGCCACAAGATCACCTTTCATGAGGACGAGCTCCCACCTGAAGGGCTGGGGCACAACAAGTCACTACACATCACCGTGCAATACGAAGATTATTTTATCACCAGAATCCTGATCGATGGAGGTTCCAGTCTTAACATCTGTCCGCTGGTAACACTCAAGAAGTTGGGTAAAGGGCTTCATGAGATAAAAGACGGAGCAATCAATGTGAAAGCCTTCGATGGTTCTCAGAGGTCCAACATTGGTGAGATTAGTCTATGCCTGCAGATGGGACCAACCTGGTTCGAGGTTGATTTTCAGGTAATAGATGTACCAGCATCTTACAACTTGCTGCTGGGACGGCCATGGATTCATGCTGCTGGGGCCGTAGCATCAAAGCTACATCAGGCGGTAATGTATGAATGGAATCACCAGGAAGTGATCATTCACGGCGACGGCAGCAACCCTATATACAGTCGCCAGACTATTCCAGTGGTCGGGGGAAGAAGGAAGCTGGGTGGAGAAACTTGCCACCACATCAAGCGGGTCAATGCTATCGACAAAGACAAATGGTGGGATAACAAAATCGAGAGTATACTGAATTGGAGTGGGTACGAACCTGGCAAAGGGCTCGGCAAGAACCTCCAAGGGATCTCTAAACATATAAAACTCAAGAAACATGGCACTACCTTCGGTTTGGGATATGATTACACCCTGGGGTAAGAATTCAGTAACCGGTCGCCACCATGGCACGGTCCTTACTATCCACTAGAACAGCCAATACCGTATCTGGAGCAGACTTTCCAACAGGCTGACGTTATTTATGGGTCGGATGAAGAAGAAGCGCTTGCAACAATGAAGAACTTGTTCATAGAAGACAGTTGTGAGCACGTGATTTTTGCCTCGCATGAATTACTCCAACAGAATTCTTAGATTTAGGATTTTTCTTTTAATTATTTGACTTTTAGGATTTAATTGCATAATTTTCATGTTTATTTGCATTCCTGTGTGCATTTTTAATTTATAAATTCACAAAAATTCAAAAATACGTTGCATGCACATTTAGGGTTTAATTTTGCATATTTTAGATTAATTAGTAATTAGGAT
>NW_017673534.1:0-1686 GCF_001879085.1 Nicotiana attenuata
CTACGTCTGACTTGATTCCGAAAGGATACATAGGCAGCCTCTCTCTGGGGTTCAGTCACACCAAAACAAGAATCCCAATTCCCCCAAAAGTTGAAACTGGGGCAGATGATATATTGGTTCGGCCATGAGTCCACCAAAATGGTTCCAAAACCCGAATTCTGTACTTCCGTCCAGAATTCTTTTTACCCAAAACCTTGTCCAAGTCCGTCTGATCAATTGGCAAAGGCGTGGGAATTGAAAAGCAACATTGTTGGAATCTGGTATAGTTCAAATTGAGAGAAATAAAATGAGAGAGTCTTATCGGTGAAAACCTTCGGGCACCATAAGGCGACGGTGAGAAGAGAAATTGAAAATGAGAGAGTCCGTTGGGTGAAAACTCGTAAAGAGCACTATCGGGCGACGGTGAGAAGAGAAATGAGAGAGGTCGATTAGCGAAAACCCGCAAAGGGCGCTGTCGGCCGAAAAGAAGACATCTCACCACTAAAAGAGTCCTGGCAAGGTTCCCTGGTTTTGAAATAAGGATCAATGGGTTCACGAGAAACTGGAAAGTTTGTGTGGGTCGGGCGTCCAGTCCAAGAAGCATGTCATGTCATTTGAAGCCGGCATGCACACCCCAGATAAGTCCTTCTTTTCCCCCGAAAGGGACGCTTCTCCTTAAACTCATCTGCTTGCCTTTTGCATACTTTTTCTTTGAATCCCTTTCGGTTTAACTCTGATTCCGTAACTATTACAAAGAAAAGGTGGCAGGACCGGCTTCACAGGGCTCCGCCTGGTCAGAGTCGAAGAAAATACCCAGCCTCAGCGAGTGCGTCAGGCCAATCCGGACTGACCATAGTGGTTGATGCTTTCGAAGCAAAGACATTAGAAAAGAAAGAAAATCAAAGGCAAGGGCAGAATAAAGTGAAAAGGCCAGAGCCCACACGGGCGAGTCATAATGAAATCCTGAGAGTTGACCCGGTCGGTTTGAAAAGAGATTCACTCTCAAGGCAAACGAGCAGCAAACTTCTCAACGGAAATGGGGCCGGGATCAAGCAATTGGGATGATCAAGTCCGCAAAAACCAACCACGTTTCAAACTAACAAACTGTTCTTTGTTGAAAACAGGTGCAATCAAAGCAACCATGCAAGAAGCAGGTGCAACCCAAAAGGAAATGAAGTGCGCAAGCGCTGAAACAACTTTGCAGCAGGAAAACGACCAAAAAGGAAGTTTCCTCCCAAATTCTTTCATGCGTTTTGCTAAATAAAAAGGAAAACATATGAAAAGAAGAAAAAAAAGAAATGAAATTGAAAACCCCAAAAGAGAAACAAATCATGGTAGCAAGGAGCTTTTTCTTTCTAAATCCCGGCCAAAAAAAACCGAGGATCTCCCTGGCACAACCCAAGGAGCTTTTTCTTTCCAAATCCCAGCCAAAAAACCGAGGATCTCCCTGGCATAACCCAAGGAGCCCTTTCTTTCCAAATCCCGGCCAAAAACCGAGGATCTCCCTGGCATAACCCAAGGAGCTTTTTCTTTCCAAATCCCGGCCAAAAACCCGAGGATCTCCCTGGCATAACCCAAGGAGCTTTTCTTTCCAAATCCCGGCAAAAACCCGAGGATCTCCCTGGCATACCCAAAGAGCTTTTCTTTCCAAATCCCGGCAAAACCCCGAGGATCTTCTTCTTCCGTACCCGGCATAACCCGAGTACC
>NW_017673534.1:1849-5573 GCF_001879085.1 Nicotiana attenuata
AGGAGCTTTTTCTTTCCAAATCCCGGCCAAAAAATCGAGGATCTCCCTGGCATAACCCAAGGAGCCTTTTCTTTCCAAACCCCCGGCCAAAAAATCGAGGATCTCCCTGGCATAACCCAAGGAGCTTTTTCTTTCTAAATCCCGGCCAAAAAATCGAGGATCTCCCTGGCATAACCCAAGGAGCCTTTTTTTTTCAAATCCCGGCAAAACCCGAGGATCTTTTTTTTCTTGTCGTCCCGGCATAACTCGAGACCCTTTTTNACCCTTTTCATTTTCCAGCATAACCTGGATCTATCCACAAGGGTACACAATCCTGATTTGACTGCTTAGATATGTGTCACAACTAACTCACGAAATTTTCCTAGTGAAAACTGGGGCAGAAAATTTTGTTCGTTTGTTTGTTCTGGTATCTTAAGCAGGTTGACCTCAAGACACTAGATGCGAGATGACCAATGGAATAAGTCTCAATCCAGAATCAAGAAAAGAAGAAAAGAACAAAAGAAATGAACTCAAATGTGAAGCAAGCAAGGGTGCGGAATGCTCAAAATCTGATTGAAGTCACAAGCTCCGCCGATCCTATTTTTACCCAATGCTGCATGAAGAAGTAAATACCTACAACTTGCGAGCATCAAGATTCAGATCGGAGTCCACAGCAAAATCAGCTAAGACTCAAGATCAAGTTTCAAGAGAATTATAGATAGGAATCTTGTAACTCATAGTTGATAGGCATAGCTAGCTTAGCTTGGATTTTCCTTTTTGGTGTAATAAGGAGGTCAGCAAGCAGTAGCAGCAGCAATAGCAGTGAAATCACAGCTCCTGGTAGTCCCAGCTACCAAACCTTTCAGAACTACACTGACCTGATTCCTTTATAGCCAAGGATATGTAGGCAACCTTTGAAGCATGGTTCGGTCAGACGGTTTTTTCAAAATGCTTCTCCATGGAGTGCTGAGCAGGCAAAAATCCTTCATGATGCTCATTTATCTTTGCCCGAAAACCCTTCGTGTCTTCGAGCAAAGAGGGGCAGCTGTGAGCACGTGATTTTTGCCATGCTTAAACTACTCCTACAAAATTCCTTAGAATTAGGATTTTTCTTTATTAATTGAATTTTTAGGAATTAAATTGCATGATTCTGTGTCTTGTTTGCATTTTTGTGTGCATTTTACTTGATATAATTCCAAAAATACAAAATAGTATGCATTTTAATATTACAAAAATAAGGAAAATAACAAAAAATGGTTCTTTGCATTTTCACTTTCAATTTTAGAATTTGCCTTAAGTTTTTCTCTAAATTAGAAATTAGTTAATTTTGGAATTTTAATTAGTATAATTTTAGAGTCCATTTGGGTCTTTTATTTTTATTTTTACAATTAATAAAGTCAGAAAATAATTAAAAAAAAGGGTAAAAGGAAAAAGCCTAGTACTAATAAATACCCAATTTTGGGCCAGCCCATGCCCAAATCAGCTTAAAATGGTCCAAAACCCCAAACCCATCTCATTTACCCAGCCCAATAACCCCTGATCCGGTCCAGCCATTTTAATCAAAACGACGCCGTTTGGTTTACTTCAATCCAAGCCGTCTATCGTCTTCAATCCAACGGCCCCTGATGGATCTTGATTTTACATAAAAATGTCTGAAAGAACCTAGAAACCCTAAAAACATCTCCCTCTTCCTTGTACTCATTACTCCACCGCCCCTCCACCGTCGCCGCCGGCCGGAAATCGCCTCCGCCGGCGGCGAATCTCCAACGGTCCCCAAATTCACACCACAGTATCATCTCCTCCTCCTCACCATAGATCTGTAAACATCCCCTCTCAAATCCCACCCAAACGCTTCAAATTAGCGAAACCCTAGCAACCGCCTCTGCCGTGTCTGGCGGCGCTGACCCTAAACCTACCCAAATTAACATCACAGACCCGCCGTGACACCCTCTCTCCAAATACCCAACTCATCTCTCTCGAACATGACCAGAACCCTTCGAATATCAAATTTAGGGTTCAAGCCCTGGAAGCCACAGCCTGGTTCGATCGTACAAAGACATCCCTCAAAGTTTTCTTCACATTCAAGGTCTATTTGGTCCTGAAATAATGTTATTTTCTTGTTTTTGGCAAAGAACAAGCAGATGACATTTTTTGGGGACTAAACTAGAAGGTCAATCGAAGTCGAGCTTAATTTCAGTGAGTGTCATCATCTTTTTATCTTTCTTTTATTGCTTTTGTTCCCCTTTTGATTCTCCTTCTTCCCAGTATGTGATTTAAATTTGGATGAGTTTTAGCTAGAATTGATTGCTGTCCGCTAATTTGTTTAAGTTCGGTTCAATTTAGTTTTATTAGTTTAATTAGTTCTAATTGATAAATTGTTTAGTCTAGATTTTTTATAAAAAAAAAGATCAAAGTCATTTTAGCATTTGCATTATTTTGCTTATAGTTTTAACTGGTTGAATTGTGGGTCGTTGAGTCAGTTTTGAGCCCACTCTTGGCTTCAGTGTTAGGTCAATTCGACCCACTAGGTTTGCTGAAGTAATAACAGGGCATTGGGAGGGTAGTATAGGTATTTGGGATTAGGGAATCTTTAACAACTGAATTGAGAAGCCCCTAGAAGCTTCTAGTTTGGGGCTTGAACAACATTTTTAATTCTTAGTAACATTACTTGGGCAATAAGTCGGTCCTTTAAGGACTCATTAGCTAAAATTTGATAATAAAAGAGGGACTGAGGGGTAAAGTAAAATTCTGAAGGCTACCCTCAATTTTGCCTATAAAAAGGCAGTCCCTACTGCCATGTAAAAACAAGTTTTGAAATCTGAAGATTTGAAATCTGAAAATTTTGAAATCTGAAAGTTGGAGAGGTTTTAGAGAGCTACAGATCTGAAAAATTCAAAAATTAAAAGTTTGAGCAGTCTAGAGAGATCCAAAAATCTGAAAGTTTCAAAATTCAAATCTAGAGCTTAGAGAAATCAGAAAATCCAAAAAATTCAAATTCAAAACACTGAAAGGCCCTGAAAACTTCAGGCGACCAAAACACTCTAGAAATTACTATTCCATTGAATTTTCTTAGAGTGATCTTAAGTTCCAGTTTGTGCATTAACATTCCAGCTTATCTAAGGTTGAAAATGGCTTGAGTCTTCCTCGTGTTTTGTGTAGTTGAAGTTTCAGAGGTCCTGTTTGTTATTTCGAGTTTAATTGGGTTTATTTGGGCTTAGTTTTGGTTGCTTACTGGTGCTGCTCATCTGAAATCAATTCCTGGGTTGCTTGATATCATTTTTGGGCTTAAAACTGGTTTTACTGCTGCTGTTTGTTGCTGCTCAACTGATCTTCAATTCCCTTTCATTTTGTTCCAATTTCCAGGTACACATCATGAATCCACTTTGATGTAGCTCTCAAGTTTTGGAAATGAAATGAAGTGCTGCATGATTTCTCTGTTAATTTTCATTATTGTATTTCAAGTAGTTTCAGGACTTCATTGAATTTTCACTCGTAATAACTGGACTGTTGAACTATTTGGACAATTTTAGAATTATAAGAATTTATGCTCAGTAGTATTAGTTTCAGTATAGCTTAATGTTAGTAAGGATGTTGAATTGGAGTTATGTTTAGATTCATGTTTAATAAACACTGCCAATATATTGTACAGGTTTAAATGTTGTACTGGAAATAAACTCTAGAGTGAGTATGTGTTTCATAAGGATATACACAACCTAGATACAAGCATGAAGTTTAGATTTAAAAT
>NW_017673534.1:6558-16118 GCF_001879085.1 Nicotiana attenuata
CAGTTATAATAAGTTTAAGCGACCGTGCTAGAACCACGGGATCCGGGGGTGCCTAACGCCTTCCCTTAGGTCAACAGAATTCCTTATTCAGAATTTCTGGTTCGCAGACTCCAACTGGGAAGTCGAAATTTTCCTCGATTTTGGATTCAAGTTAAACTGGTGACTTGGGACACCAAAAGCCAATCCCATCCCAAGTGGCGACTCTAAAAATCAATAAATAATCCCATTTTAAATAATGTCACTTTAAATGGAAAAACTCCCTTATACATTATCCTTCGGGGTAGGTGTGTAAAAAAGGAGGTGTGACAGCTCTGGCGACTCTGCTGGGGATACGAACCCAGAATTTCGATTCAGGGTTCAAGAGTTCGAGCTTAGTACAATTGTTATATTTGGCTTTATCTGATTTCTTCTACATGTTCCATGCTATATGTGCTAAATGTTTCACCGCTTTGATATTTGTTGAAATTGTATATATAAACTGTCGCGAATCCCTTCCTCTCTCTGAGTCTTCTACATCATGGAGAAGGGTGCACTTCGTGTAGCTTCTCTTCTGTTTAGAGTCTTTCCCTATTTAGAACGAGGTTTGGATAAGTTGCTAAGCCGGCGGAGCTTCTGTATCCCCGGTACGCTGCCTCCCCCTCGGCTCGAGTTGTCCGCTCGGGTAAACCAGGTCTAGACCAATAAACCTAGGGTTTAAACCTAGAAGAACAAAACCTCATGCCGGATCCCTAGTAGGACGTTTGTTTGCATCATATGCATTTGATTTAGGGGACTCAACACAGGGGTTGGGTCCGTCTAGGACAGGTGACCTGAAATGAATTGACCATCCTGATGCATCTTACGTGCTACTTGCGCATTTATTTGCTCGGCTTTGCATGTTGACCGGTTTGTCTAAATGAGTGAAAATGGAGAAAAATAAGTAGTGTTAGGACTAAGTATGGGTGACCATTTGTTTTGAAAAACCCAAATGCCCAAATAGTACCGAAATGCTGCCGGATTTTTGAAAAAAAAAAAAAGAAAAAGAGAAAAATATTTGGAAAAATAGAAAGAAAATTGTTGTTCAAAATAGCTTTGATTATGGCAAGTCCGACCGAACTACGCTGGTTTGATTCTCACCGGATGTGAGATACGTAGGCAACCCTCATCGGGTCCAACCTCCCTTTTGCAAAAATAGCCCAAAAATACCAAAATAAGTCGGGTGATGCCATTCTTGTTTTAAAATAAGCCGAATGTCCCCAAAAGACGCCGGAAGGCTATTTTTGCAAGAACAGCCACCCTGAGTCATTTTAAATGGTTTGCGGGCACAGCCTTAAAATCTTCCTCCCAGAAGTGCTGAAAGGCCGTATCTGCAAAACCAAGTCCTTGTTTTCTAGATAAAGAAAAGTTTGCAAAAATAGCCACTTTTTCCTTTATAGGTCAAAATAAGTCATTAAAATACTCCTTAGATGTCTTTCTTTCATAAATAAAAAAATATAAAAAAAAAATACAAATTTCGGAAAATTGAGTCCGAAAATATTTTTGCTCAAAAATCCAAAACAATTTCGTAAAAGTCCCTTTTCCGAAATTAAGAGGCAACTTTCAAAATCAAAAAAAAAAAAAAAATTCTTTTTACTTCTAAAATTCCCAAAGTTCCAATAAAAAGAAAAGGAATTTTTAGAAGTCTTTCTTTCAAAAATAAAAATAAAAATCAAAATAAAAAATCAAAATCAAAAAATATTTCTTTCAAAAATTCCAAAAAAAAAAACAAAAAAAAAGAGTTAGCTTATTCACCTTATTTGCAAGAACTACGCTTGGTCTGATTCATGCGGGGTCATGATACGTAGGCAATCTCCATAGGATTCGACCGTAACCCTAAGAGAAAAGGAAAAAGGGAGGAAAGAAAATAAAAGAAAAAACAAGAGGGAAATACGAGGGAAGGAAATAAAAGAAAAACAAGAGAGAAAGAAAGCAAAAGAAAGAAAATAAGAAAATCGAGAGAAAGAAACCATAGCAAAAAGCAAAGGCAAGAATGAAAGAAAAAAAAAGAGGAAGAGAAAAGAAAAATGAGAAAACATGAGAGAAAAATCAGAAGAGCAAGGAAAAGGCAGGAAAAAGAGGGTCAGAATAAAAGAAAAGAATTTGGACAGGAAAGCCGGGATGACGCATGCAACCGTGGCGAAACATATAAAAACACATTTAACTGTATAGGTGCATCACGCCTCAATGTCCGATTACCTATCTGTTATTTGCCTTAAACTAACCGTTTGCTACTGTCGATTCCACTCCAGATTTTATAGAAACGGTGGTTGGTTTTTCTGTGGTAAACTAGCATCACATCAGTATTTTACCAGATCAAAAGGGAGCATAGAAATGTCTTCGGAAATGACCTTGCCAGCAATCCCATCCCAGAAGATATCCCAATCTCAGGCATCCTGGCCTCAGAGTCTGCAGCGGCTGAAGAGAACAGGATCTTACGTCTTAGTGTCATGGAGATGTGGGATGCGTGGACTAATGGAAGGGAGCCTCCAAGTGACATCCCCGGATTCCCCGAGTTGTTTCCTAGAACCGGGGGTACTTCTAACATCCCCATCAGTCATCCAGATACTCCATTGGGACAACCTACCATATCCGCTCACTTTGTAGGAACACCTTCTGAGGTCCGCTCCCAGGTGTTCACATCAGGAGCAGTCCCCAATATTTTTACCGCTCCACCATGCTCCGCCACCATACAGCCTTCACTCTCTAGGCCTGCTATTGATCCCTCGGCCTTCACTTTCCAAAATCCCATCTTTCAAGCAGATCCTCCTCAAAATCCCACATACACTTACTCCTAACCACCCCCATTTGAGCTTACACCTGGACCAGACAAAGCTCCTAGAGCGCCTGAGCAAGATAAGATGGCAAAGAGGATGAGGAGTTTAGAGTAGAGTCTGAAAAATATGCAAGGTTTAAGCGGGCAGAAAAGTGTTTCTTATACTGATCTGTGCATGTTCCCTCACGTTCACCTGCCTATGGGATTTAAAACGCCAAAGTTTGAAAAGTATGATGGGCATGGCGATCCCATTGCTCACCTGAAAAAGTATTGTAATCAGTTGCGCGGGGCCGGGGGAAAAGAAGAGTTGTTGATGGCTTACTTCGGAGATATCTTAGTAGGCATTGCCTCAGAATGGTATATGGATCAGGACATATCTCGATGGCACATTTGGGACGATCTTGCCAGAGATTTTGTTCGACAATTTCAGTACAACATAGACATTGCGCCAGACAGGAACTCCTTGGCGAATTTGAAAAAGAAGCCCTTAGAGAGTTTAAGGGAATATGCTATTAAGTGGCGTGAGCAAGCGTCGAGGGTGAAACCACCAATGGATGAAGTAGAAATGGTCACTGTCTTCCTTCAGGCCCAGGAAGCAGATTACTTCCAGAACATGATGTCGGCCATGGGTAAACCTTTTGCAGAGGCAAGCAAGATTGGTGAAATGGTAGAAAACGGTTTTAAAACGGGCAGGATTTTGAGTCAGTCGGCCATCAGAGCAACCTCCCAAGCCATCCAAGGCGGGTCTGGGGGGATGGCCAAAGGTAATAAGAAAGAAGCAACGGTTATGGTAGCCTCAGGGGCAAGGAGACATCGCGCTCTCAGACCCATGTTTTCGGACAGAGCCCCTCAACATTACTACCCTCATCACGATATGGCTTATGCTCCTCCACCTTATGCGGTCATGAACGCTCAACCCTTCGGCCAGCCGCAGCCACATGCCAATAGAAATCAACCTCCATTCCCAAGAAATCAGCCTCCCCACCAAAACCATTATAATCCCCGTCTTCCACAGAATAACTTTCCTCCCCGTGAGCCACCCAGGAGGCAAACTTTTACCCCAATTGGTGAATCTTACTCTAGTCTATTCCCGAAACTTGTCCAAACGGGTCTACTGCAGCCGGTCCCTCAGAACAGACAAAACCCGGCATCGCCTGCCTACAGAGCTGGTGTCAGGTGTGCATACCATTCAAGGGTAGAGGGCCATCACACAAATGACTGTTGGACTCTGAAACAAGCGGTGGAGAACTTAATAGAGCAAGGGAAAATTGTGTTGAAGGATGAGGATGTCCCAAATGTGACCAATAATCCGCTGCCCGCTCACAACAACGGGCTAGTAATCGGGATGATTTGTGAAGATAGGGAGTTTGATCCAGCCTTAAAGGCTATAATTGCTATCGCTGATGCGGAAAGAAAGCCAAAGGTAGCCCCGAAGCAAGAGAAAGGGGAAAAGAAGAGCAAAATCATCAAGACAGAACCAGAAAAGAAAGCTGATTTGAAAAAAGGAACACAAATGTACGTAGCCAAGCAAGCCTATGTGGTGCAGGGGACAATCAAACCACCTCGGCTGAGTGAGCCAGTGGTTATTGGACGCGTACCATAGAAGCCTATGACGAACCCTGCTGCGGTACCATGGAATTATCATCAGACGGTGGTTACGTACAAGGGTAAAGAGATCGTGGGAGAGCTGCTAGAAAACCCCCCTATTGAGAAATATTCAAATGTATAGGAGGTAAACACTGCCACCAGAAGGCGTTTCCCGCCTAAGAAGCCTGTGAGTGCTGAGGAAGCAAAAGTGTTCTTTCAAAAAATGAAAATGGCCGATTATGAGGTGGTACATTTGTATGAAACTTTTGTCAAGCCTAAGTACAGTAAAGAGGAAGATGATAAGGTTTTCACGGCTGAAGAAAGTGAGGAAATACGTGGGGCAACGAGGAAAATTCTCTACGAAACCCACATGGTCCAGCCGGGAGAGGGCACTGGTACCACTGAGGTGTTATACATGGGACCAAGCGCCAAGCTTCAAAACTAGAAGGCTACGCCATTCCCGATCAGGCAGGAGTCCCGGTAGACCCGTCCTGTTACTTTTTCTGCATCCCGAGTTATTCCAGGGTGTAACTCGGATGTTTCCTGTAGTTTCTTGTCTTTAAATTCCCAAATGTGAACCAAAATTCTAAGAAATGAAATCAATATTTCATCGTTCATTTTCTTTATTCTTTCTAATTTTGCTATTTTTTCTCCTTCATTTCTTCTCATTAGCTCTAATAATGCAGCTTTAAATAACATGACATGCTTGCGGACTTCATGCCTAGATCCCAAAATGCTTTCAGATCTTCGATATAATAAGTCAAGAGCCGAAATGCAAAGAAGGTAACTTTGAGGAAATAAAACAAAGAATTGGAACAATTGAAGGAAAATTGGTTCGCAGGTTGGAAGGTCCATACATTACAACAAAAGAGTGTGCTGTACTCAGGGCACATCCGGGCAGTTGTACCAACAAAGAATGGCCCGCGCTTACAACAAGAAGGTGCGTCCCAGGAATTTTGAAGTGGGACAACTTGTGTTAAGGCGCATTCTTCCACATCATCAGGAACTAAAAGGAAACTTTGCTCCTAATTGGAAAGGTCCATACATCATCCGGAAAATATTGCCGAGAGGAGCATTATATCTGAGAGACATCGAAGGCAATGATCCCGAAGCAGATGTGAATGCGGATGCAGTAAAAAGGTACTATGTCAAGATTCTCTGCGGTGACGACTTTGTTCAATTTAGATGACGAAGGCTTTCATTCCCGCTAACCAAACATTATCAATCCTTCGCAAACCCTTTGAGCCAGTTACCTTTCCTTGGTTACCCCTTTTGGAACCCGAAATTATTATTGAAAAAAAAAAGAAAAAGACAAAGGAAAAAAAAGAAAAGAAAAAAAGAAAAGAAAAAGAAAAAAAAAGATATGAAAAAAAGAAAAGAAAAGAAAATATGATGAAAAGAAAAAGAAAAAGAAAACAAAAATGAAAACACCAAAAGCAAAGTTTCCCTGAACTACGTCTGACTTGATTCCGAAAGGATACGTAGGCAGCCTCTCTCTGGGGTTCAGTCACACCAAAACAAAAATCCCAATTTCCCCAAAAAAATGAAACTGGGGCAGATGATATAATGACTCGGCAATGAGCCCACCAAAACGGTTCCAAAGTTGTAATTCCATCCAAGATTCTTTTACCCAAAAACCTTGTCCAAGTCCTTCCGATCAATTGGCAAAGGCGTGGGAAATGAAAACATCATTGTTGGGATCTGATGCAATCAAATTGAGAGAAATAAAATGAGAGAGCCTTATCGGTGAAAACCTACGGGCACCATAAGGCGACGGTGAGTAGAGAAATGAGAGAGTCCGCTTAGTGAAAACTCGTAAAGAGCACTATCGGGCGACGGTGAGAAGAGAAACGAGAGAGGTCGATTAGCGAAACCCGAAAAGGGTGCGGTCGGCCGAAAAGAAGACATCTCACCACTAAAAGAGTCCTGACAAAGTTCTCTGGTTTTGAAATGCGGATCAATGGGTTCACGAGAAGCTGGAAAGTTTGTGTGGGTCGGGCATCCAGTCCAAGAAGGATGTCATGTTCATTTGAAACCAGCATGCACCCCAGATAAATCCTTCTTTTCCCCCGAAAGGGACGCTTCTCTTTAAACTCATCTGCTTGCCTTTAGTATATTTCTTCTTTGAATCCCTTTCGGTTTGACTCTGATTCCGGAATCACTGCAAAGAAAAGGTGGCAGGACTGGATCTATAGGGCTCCGCCTGGCAAAAGCCAAAGAAAATACCCAGCCTCAGCGGGTGCGTCAGGCCAACTCCGACTGACCATAGTGGTTGACGCTTTCAGAGCAAAGAAATTGGAAAAGAAAAAAAAGGTCAAAGGCAATGTCCTAAGAGCAGAATAAAGTGAAAAGGCCAGAGCCCACACGTGCGGGTCATCATGAAATCCTAAAAGTTGAATCCTTTCAGTTTGAAAAAAAAGATTCACCCTCAAAGCCAACAAGCAGCAAGGTTCTCAACAAAAGTGAGGCCGGGATCAAGCAATGGGGATGATCAAGGCCACAAAACTAACCACCGTTTCGAACTAACAAATTGTTCTTTGTTGAAAGTTAAAACAGGTGTAATTCAGGCCACCATTCAAGAAGCAGGTGCAACCCAAAAGAGAAAAGGAATGCGCAAGCGCTGAAACAGCTTTGCAGCAGGGAATCGACCAAAAAGGAAGTTTCTCCCCCAAATTCTTTCATGCGTTTTGCTAAATAAAAAGGAAAATATAAAAAGAATAAGAAAAGAAGAAAAAAGAAGAAAAGAAATGAAAATAAAAATCCCAAAAGAAAAATCATGATAGCATAGGGCCCCATTCCCTAGATATCCCGGCATAACCCGTGGATCTCCCTGGCATAACCCAAGGAGCTTTTTTTTTTTCCATCCCGGCATAACCCGTGGATCTCCCTGGCATAACCCAAGGAGCTTTTTTCTTTTCTCCCGGCATAACCCGTGGATCTCCCTGGCATAACCCAAGGAGCCTTTTTCTTTAAATTCCGGCATAACCCGAGGATCTCCCTGGCATAACCCAAGGAGCTTTTTCTTTCCAAATCCAAGCATAACCCGTGGATCTCCCTAGCATAACCCAAGGAGCCTTTTCTTTCCAAATCCCGGCAAAGCCCAAGGATCTCCCTCGCATAACTCAAGGAGCTTTTTTCTTTCCAAATCCCGGCATAACCCGTGGATCTCCCTGGCATAACCCAAGGAGCTTTTTCTTTCCATCCCGGCATAACCCGTGGATCTCCCTGGCATAACCCAAGGAGCTTTTTTCTTTCCATCTAGGAATAACCCATGGATCTCCCTGGCATAACCCAAGGAGCTTTTTTCTTTCAATCCCGGATAACCCGTGGACCTCCCTGGCATAACCCAAGGACCCTATTTTTTCTTTCAATCCCGGCATAACCCGTGGATCTCCCTGGCATAACCCAAGGAGCTTTTTCTTTCAATCCCGGCATAACCGTGGACCTCCCTGGCATAACCCAAGGACCCTTTTTTTTTCTTTCAATCCCGGCATAACCCGTGGATCTCCCCGGCATAACGCGAGGACCTTTTTCTTTTCCGGCATAACCCGGTCATTTTCCAGCATAACCTGGTAATTCTCCCAATTTAAGGCTTCATTCTCAAGGATACACGATCCTGATTTGATCGCATAGATATGTGTCACAACTAACTCACGAAATTTTCCCAGTGAAAACTGGGGCAGAAAAATTTCGTTCGTTTGTTTGTTTTGGTGTCTTAAGCAGGTCTGACCTCGAGGCACAGGGTTCGAGACGACAAAAAGAATGAGTCTCAATCCAGAATAAAGAAAAGAAGAAAAGAACAAAAAGAAATGAACTCAAATGTTGAAGCAAACAAAGGTGCGGATCGCTCAAGATCTGATTGAAGTCACAAGCTCCGCTGATCCCGTTTTGACCCAATGCTGCAGAAAGAAACAAACACCTATAACTTACGAGCATCAAGATTCAGATCAGGGTCCACAGCAAAATCAGCAAAGACTCAAGATCAAGTTTCAAGAGAATTATAGATAGGAATCTTGTAACTCATAGTTGATAGGCATAGCTATCTTAGCTTTGATTTTCCTTCTGGTGTAATAAGGAGTTCAGCAAGCAGTAGCAGCAGCAACAACAGTGAAATCACAGCTCCTGGTAGTCCCAGCTACCAAACCTTCCAGAACTACACTGACCTGATTTCTTTATAGACAAGGAAATGTAGGCAACCTCTGAAGCAGGGTTCGGTCAGACGGTTTTCAAAATGCTTCTCATGGAGTGCCAAGCAGACAAAAATCCCTTATGTTGCTCATTTATCTTTGCCCGAAAACCCTTCGTGTCTTCGAGCAAAGAGGGGCAGCTGTGAGCATGTGATTTTTGCCGCGCTCGAATTACTCCTATAGAATTCATTAAAATTTGAATTTTTCTTTTAATATTTGAATTTTTAGGAATTAATTGCATGATTTTGTGTTTTGTTTGCATTTTTGTGTGCATTTCTAGGTATCATAAAAATGAAATATTACAAAATAGCATACTTGCATGTAGGACCTAATTTTAGATTTTTAGATTTATTAAACATCATTGAAAATAAGAGAAAAATAACAAAAATAGTCCTTTTACATTTTGTTCCTTTAATTTCACTTTTTGTTTAATTTTCATCTTAAAATTAGGACCTAGTTAATTTTAGGAAATTTAATTAGTCTCGATTTAGAATTAAATCAGGTTTTGGCTACTTTTAATTTTGCATTTAATAAAATCCAAAATTTAAATAAATAAAAAGCAAAAGAAGAAAATAAATAATTAAAAAGAAATTGAGAATTTTTAAAAGAGTCAAATAGGTTGGCCAATTTTGGGCCAAATTTTTTGATCCCAACCCAAATTTGCCTCAAAACCCCATGCCAAAATAGCCCAAATGACCCACAGATCCGGTCCAGCATCCCAAAATTCGAAACGACGTCGTTTGAATTAATGAAGGCCAATTAAATCTAAGCCATCCATTCACTTTAATCCAACGGCCCATAATTGATCTTGATTTTAAATAAAACTGTCTAAAAATTTGAGAAAACCCTAGAGACAAACCCTGTCTTCCTCGTACCTTCCCGTCTCCGCCACTCTCCGCCCTAAGCCGCCGGCCGGGAATCGTCTCCGCCGGCGCGATGTTCCAAACTCGCCCAAAACTACACCCCTGAACCCACTTCCTTCCTCCCTTTCCCAA